>NW_021620542.1:2262791-2314488 GCF_004785775.1 Grammomys surdaster
TCCTCCTCCTCCTCCTCCTCCTCCTCCTCCTCCTCCTCCTCCTCCTCTGTGTGTGTCTGTGTGTGTGTGCATGTATGTGTGTGTGACTTCCTTGTTTCTTTAATCAGTGTTCCAGGAGTTAAGCTATGCTAGGATGGGGCAGCTTTGAAATAAAAGACTAATCTGCATAAATATGAGCAGGGGAGTATACTTAATTGGAGATTCCAGAATTCCCCAATTCCAATAGCATCTGCAAATCTATAGTTTTTACAAGCTTCCTTAGAGAATATGGGACTATGTTTATCACTGCTAGATTCTAAGATGCCCTGACTCAGGTCATGATACTACTAGCTACTACTCAAATTGGTTTAGATGATGATAAACTCCTGGTTTTATAACTTGTGATTGACTTAATGAAATCCTATATTTCTGTATCCATGCTGACATTGAATTTTTATTGACATTTAATTAAAATGAGAGAACGTTTGCTTATAAAAGGTTTTTCCAGCTGCCAATTACATTCAAAATAGTAGACTGCGCCAAGAATAGAAAATAAATTTCATCTTGATAACTGTTTGTGGACCAGATTTATCCAAAATTAGTCTGTGCCTTTGAAAGTTTTTATGTAGCGAGCAAACAAGCAGGAAATGTTAAATAGCAAAGTAGGAAGGAAGATATGGTATTTTCGTAGACTTGAAATAAAACAAAACACAGGATGCATGGAAATTCATACATTGACTTTACATTTGTCCCTAAATGTGATGCAAACACATTGTTCCCATGTAAACTGTTTGTAGTCTATGTTGACATAGGTGTAAATGGCACAGTTGTAAACATCATATTTTCAAGTACTCAGAATTTATTCCCAGATTGATAAATTTTATTAAACCACTTATATCATATTTGGAAATGCACTTTTACTCTGAAATGTAAAATAGTTCTGTTCTCTGTTGTAAAGAGCATTATTTTTAAAATAAATGTGAAACATTAAGTTTCGATAAAAAACATAACTGTCTTATAATGTGGATTGAAGTGAGAACAATCACCAGTCCTTCAGTTTTATCTCCCTTATAGTGAGGCACAAACAGGAAATACTTGAAATAACGCAGTGAATGACTAGCATTTCGAACATGGAGACAAATCAATCACTTTTAGGGAATGAAGTTATATAAAACTCAAAGCTATTTCTAAAAGGGAGCTACAATATTTGACCACTTGCTAATGTACCTATCATTGTAATAGATACTTTAGATTACTATTCTTATTTAATACACACATGATCACTATGAAATGGTGTGGTCTCCATCCACCTACAAATCACAAAAGTGTATTAAACTCTGATTGAAACTAATACATTATACTCCTACCAGTATATTA
This sequence comes from Grammomys surdaster, assembly GCF_004785775.1. NCBI lineage: Eukaryota > Metazoa > Chordata > Mammalia > Rodentia > Muridae > Grammomys > Grammomys surdaster. The sequence continues at coordinate 2,264,148 of NW_021620542.1, forward strand.
TACCACCAACACTTATGAACATTTATATATATTTTTTTTTAAATTAAACTATAGTTTCAAACTTCCTTATTTTTCCATCTAATCCTCCCATGACCACACTGTGGGGAAAATTTAAAAAGGCCGCCACAGCTGCGGTGGCCCCGGAGGGTCCCACATTCGAGGGAAACTCTATGGTTCCAGTGGCCTGGGGGCCTTGGCGGCAACAGGCCCCAGTAACGCGAGGAAGTCCTTGGTTCCAAAAAAGTTTATTGTCATGGCAGATGATAGATGGATCTAGGCATACCCCCTAAAAACTCAGGGCAGTCCCAAGTTATATAGGGAGGGAGAAAGGGGGAGTATTGGGGGAAGATCTGGGGGAGGCATGTTTAATTTGCTCTGCCCTCTGGCCTTCATTAGTATGTAAATCCCTAGGGCCTATGTAATTCTATGGAGACCCGACTGCTTTTTCAGGATCCTGGCTTCTTGGGGGCACCAAAATTCCTCCGGATTCTCATGCAGAATCTCATCTAGAATCTGCAGTCTAGGGGTTTTAGGCACCTGCTCCACCATGACCCAGGATACCCTTACGCAGTCCCACATCTCCTCCCCTTTACTTTTTTAAAAAAGGGTGGTCAATGTGAATATTTTGGATGAGGAAGCTGAAAGAAAGCACTATGTAGGCCAGAGGTATTAGCATAATCACGTCACTGGGTAAGGGGAGTTGGGGGGGTAGGTAAGGAAGGTAAGGGATCATTGAATCAATTGAATTTATGTGGTACAGTTTGAGGGTAGTAATATCTGACTAATCTAGATAGACATTACGTTTTCCTCACTAACATGTCACTTCAGCTATGTGACTTTGGCAAGAGTTCATCTGTAGTTGGTATTGAGTATCTCTGGGTCTTCAGTCAGACGAGATGACTGGGAGAAGACAGTTTGTCAGGTTTCAGGAGATGGCGCTGTCTCGGCATCAGCTCGTCTCTGGAGTCTGGAGTCTGTAGAGATGTAGGCAGCTTGTCTCTGTTGGATCTGTGGATATAATCACAGGGAAGCAGCATCTCCAGCAGGGAGATGTCTGAAAGGTGAATATTGAATCACTCTTGGAAAGTCAAAGGTGTTTGAGGGAATTGGATGGCTGAAGGAGAAAACATTGTGTTAATAACATCCACAGTTTGTCTATGAAGGAAAATTAGTTGTTAATTAAAAGCTGAAGGGTCGTGGTGATCAGCATGTTGATTTAACCTGTGGAAGTAGATTTAGATGACTTTCAAACCTTGAAGAAATTTTAAAAGTTGAAAAAAAATGTTGAGAATATATCATGAGTGAAAAGGAGACATTTAAACAAAAAGCAAAAAATTTTGGGTTGAAAAGCACAAACACTGTTGTTTTAGGCATTCCTGTTAGGGGAAAAGGCATTAATGGTAGATTTAGAAGTAGTGGAGGAAAGGCCTGTTCTGCCATGTGGTAGTTTGGACTACCATGTTGTGGCTTGGTGTTCTAGCAGAGAGGCCAAGGAATTCCCCCTATTGTTTTTCTTAGAGAAAAGAAAGGCTAACTTTGAAGAAAAGTTTGGCAGGGAGACACCTAGAGGCTAGTACCTAGAGTCAGCAGTTCGCTGTTCTCAGAGGGGGAGGGGAGGACAGGCAGAGGCAGTTTCTCTAGGCTTAGCCTGGAGTTTTAGTGTGAAAAGTTAATCCCTGGGGGAGGGGCAAACAGAGCGTGGGAAATTTTTTGGGGGGAGGGGTAAAGAATGGCAATTAAGGAGTCTCCGCCATCTTGTGGGAAACACATGGAGAGAGAAACTTAGTTTTTTGAGCCAGGCAGGGGCTAATGGTAGTTAAGATTTAGAGAGAAAACGTTGGCCCGAAACACGTGTAGAGAGAAAGAGGGAGAAAGGATAGAGAGAAATCCGTCTAGTCTTAGGGACTAGGCTGGAATTACTCATGGTTCCATGGAGAGGGTCTTGGCAGGCACCAGTGTGGGGGGGGTACTCTTGGAGCTGGCTTTGTCCGAATCCTCTACCACCTGTCGGGAACAATATAGGCCCATGTCTGGGTACATGCGGGCGTGAATCTCTGTTGTGTTGTGTGTCCCTGTGTCTGCCATGATGCAGTAGGCCAGCATGGCAGGAGCACACGGGATCTTGGCTGAGTTTATTTCCTGCAACACCAGGCGAGTGCGTCAGGGCCCCGCCCAGCATGGGGAATTTTCACTCAGGTTCCACTGGGGTGTAGAGCTCTTGGATTGGGGATCTCCGGGCCAGAAGTTGGCCGGAGACGGACTGGTCTCGAGTCCTTCGTTCTCAGGACTGAGACAGGCATGTGGGCTCTCGTAGGACAACCCACTGCCAAGAAAATGAAAAGGATTGGGGATCCCTGGGCTCTGAGGCAGCCAGGGACCAATTGGTCTCAAGTCCTTGGCTCATAGGACTGAGGCGGGGGCATGTGGGCTCATGTCGGGCAACCCACAGCCGAGAAAAGGAGAGGGATAGGGAAAGAAGAAAGAGGCCCTAGTAGCACCTGTGGGAGAGACTGTACTTGCTTAGCAGACTCGGAGGCCTGGCCAGCTTGCTTGGAGATGTGGGTCCTCGTGGCTGGAACGAAGAGATACTCCAAGTGAGAAATTAAGTAGCTGTAGCTTTAGTCAGTATGGGAGAAGTGCGGAATCTTCACTGAGTCGATTCATCATAGCACCAGACAAACAGGGCGGGAAGCTCGGCTGTGTTCTGTAGCAGACTGGGGTGGCCCGATCCTTGAAGTCCGTGGGTGTCTATGCCCCAGATTGGGCGCCAAAATGTGGGGAAAATTTAAAAAGCCGCTACAGCGGTGGGGCCCTGGAGGGGCTTCTACCGCCATGGAGGGTCCCACATTTGGGAGGAACTCTACGGTTCCAGCGGTCTGGGGGCCCCAGTAACACGAGGAAGTCCTTGGTTCCAAAAAGGTTTATTGTCATGGTGGATGATAGATGAATCTAGGCGTTCGCCCCAAAACTCAGGGTAGTCCCATATAGGGAGGGAGAAAGGGAGAGGATTAGGGGAGGATCTGAGGGAGGCATGTTTAATTTGCTCTGCCCTCTGGCCTTCATTAGTATGTAAATCCCTAGGGCCTGAGGCCTATAGTCAGGCCTATGTAATTCTATGGAGACCGTGACTGCTTTTCAGGATTCTGGGTTCTGGAGGGCACCAAACTCCTGCTGGTTCTCATGTAGAATCCCATCTAGAATCTACAGAGGCTTAGGGTTTTAGGCACCTGCTCCACCATGACCCAGGTTACCCTTACGAAGTCCCACACCACACTCCTCATTTTTCTCTAATTGTTATATAAATTTACATCGTATATGCATATATAATCGTAAGTGCAAATATACAACCTGTCATATCTATTCAGTGTTATATGTACATGTTTTCATGCTAACAACTTAATATTGCATAATTCTCCTCTATGAGGGATGTCTAGTTTTCCCACTGTCAACATCCTTTTTTTGCCAATACTTGTCTATGGGTGAGATATTATGAGTTTTTTCCTGTCACATTAGTATGTCTACTTGTGTTGTCCTTTGTCAGGTGTTTAGGAAACATGGGAGAAAAGAGATTGAAAGGTACTAAAAAGCTAGAGTAAGAGGATGCTACTGCACGATAGTGTCTTCTAGACATGAAAGAGACGCTAAAGCCATGAAACCTCTGCAATGTGGATAGAGAGATTTCCACATGACCCCAACCCTACAGGAAGAACTACAGTTGAGCAATTGCTGCTGATACAAGGAGAATAAGTTATATACAGGATGAACTCCTTGGTAGGTTATCCAATCCCAAATGGTCAGCCCTAAACTCACTGAAATCTTTTTGTCATTGTTACAGTCACGCTTTAATGTGATCCTAACTTGTAATTTCCTTATGTTTTAACTGACCAACCAGGACAGCAGACCTTTCATTCAGAATACACTAGTACCTGCATACAATATCAACTACGTCAAGTCATCAGATTCTATTTACTCTTTAAGCTATGGATCTAGTTGCTATGTGAAAACACCTCTTTTTTTTTTTCCCCAATGGTCTACTTAAGCACATAGTTTCAGATTACTGTCCACCATAGCAGAAAAGTCCTTGTAGCAGACACTCCAGGAAGCTCGCCACATGTTATCCATCATAAACTGAAAGCAAAGAATGTGCGCATGCCAATGCTTAGCTGGCTCCTCCTTCTCATTCAGGACACAGTCTGTGAAATTATGTTGTCCATGTTCAGGCTGGCTCTACCTCAATTAACCCAATTAAGAAAATCCCATATAGAGTTACCCACATGCCAACCCAGTCCATAAAATACCTTACAGATCTCTCTTTTCAGGGGATGGTAGATTGTGTTACAGTGACAACTAAAGCTATTCATCACTGTCACATACTGTGAAAGTGAAGTTTCAACCCCATGGCACTGACATGGTGAAAATCATTGTGAGACTTCAAAGAATAAAGAAGAATAAATACCCTTAAGGGTCATGGGTTGAACATGGGAGTCCTTATGTTATAACACCCTCAGGCTTTGTGACAGATTTGACCTTGCAAACAGTAATAGTGTCGCCCTAAAGAGGAGACAGTTCTTACTAATTTTTTTTCAGTTTTTTTCTTCTTTTTTTTTCTTTTCTTCTTTTTTTACATTTTTTAAAATAATTTATTTTTTCACAAATCCTAATTTATTCACACAGGGGTTATAAACACAGAAAGGCAGGATGTGGGGAAGGGAATGACACTGGAGTGTGGGTGTTCAGGGAGAATACAGATATCTTTCAGAACAAGGTATTGGCTGGGTGAAGGTTCAGGGGACAAGTCACTATGACTCTGCCTATGACTTGCTTGTCCTTATCTAAGTTGGTATGGTCTGCCAAGGCTACCTATTTACAAGGTCTATGACTCCTCAGGCTTGTAAATTTCCAAAAATGCTGCCTGTTTACATTAGCTTATAGCCATCTGTTTCAATGTTTTTCCACTGAGACCCAAGACTTGGTGTTAGTATACATGTATGACAGACCTATTGCTGATTTTAGGCCTATGGCTGATTTTAGGCCTTCAGTGTGTAAACAGGGCTGCCCCTGACATCTCCTCCCTTCTCTAAGTATAGAAGGGCTGTGGTAATTCTCTTCTTGCAAAGGCGGGGATAGAGGCCTGACCTCCAATACTTGAAGGGGACCTTGTAATGGCTCCAGTCCCCCTGTCGTTGTCCCATGAGGTGTGAGGGCCATGTCCATCTCAGTGTCTTTTTCCTGGAGAGGGGATACTTTTGACATCAACCCCTATGCAGTCAGGCTTCTCCCTTAGGGAACCACAAGAGATATTTTTATCTTTATCTTCTCCAAAGATCTCTGCAGTGATGCAAATATACTGTAATCTAGAGAAAGGTTTCTTCATAGCTCCATGACTATAGGTATACATTCATGTTTACATTAGTGTGGGATGTGGTGAAATGCATGTCCATTATCAACTGAACTGCCTGTCAATATTTTGAATGCTAAATATATCATAATGAGTTTTTTCTTTAGCCAAAGACAGTGATTTCTGTATAAGGACTCAGTGTTTCAATCTTGTAGACATCTCTATTCTCCTAAACAAATCGTAGAATCAGTTTACAAAACTAGATGATTTTTTCATTGCTATCAACATGTATTAATTGTCCATTCTAATGGGTTTCATTATAACACTTTATGCATGTATAGATGCATAAAGTGTCCAATGCATCTTCAATCCATTGTTACCATATCCTGCTCACCCACTGTTTCCCTCTGCTACCTCAAAGTCATCCAGGATTTTTTTAAAACAAAATGCTCAGCTGTTCTGTTGTACCCATGAAGACTCAGAAGCCAGATGTTGATGTGAAAGCCTGCAAGGTCAGAGAGGCAGAGACAGCATCCAGCTGGCCTTTCTTCTCTATCAAGTGAGGTCCCTGAAGAAAAAAAGTTCCTTCCCCTTCTCCATGTTGTCTTAAATACTCTTTAACTCAAAGACCCTCTTTTCTGTTTGCTTGTGCTCAATCCCTGTCAGCTGGTTGCTTTCTCTGCTTCTTGACTTTATTAAACTCTTGGACTAAAGACGAGTGCTAGGGCTAAGCCACACCATAAGGTTTTTTCCAGAACACCGTGTTGTAGTTCACAATTGATCAAATATCCTGCAATAACATTCTTTTAGTTTTATGCATTTTCTCTATCCTTTCCTTTTTTCTTTAATTATTAGTTACATGTACATGTATAGAGATATATAAATGCAACCCACTGAGCCCATTTAGTGTTTCTCATATGTATATTTTATAGCTGATATTTTTCTTAATTGTAATAATAATAAACCAGTTGAAAGTTATTTCTTGAGCATTTGATAGGTTTAAATTTATTAAATATTTGTATTATTTGTCATATACTGAAACATCAAAGGTGGAGAGATCATCAGTTAAGGACATTTGCTGCTCTTTCCTAGTTAATTACAACTTATTTTATGCTCATGTTAAAGGTATTTTCTCCTTTCTACATTTGTTGTTGTGCCTTCTAAATCAATATTTGAATTTGTGCCTTCTAAATAACTATTTGAATTATACTATACCATATTTTATATTTGTTTTGTCACTTCATTTGTCATATTGTATTCCATTTAAGAAACCATTTCTAAATACTGAGTGCTGAAGTCATTGCTCTTATGACAACTTTAAAGGCTTGCTTCTTGGCTTCTAATTCAGACCTTAGTCATATGTCTCTTTGTTCCATAATGGTTTGTTCTTTTTTTTTTTCTCTGCAATTCAGATAGTCACGAGATCAGGATCTGTACTCCGCTACTGTTTCTCTGTCCCAATTTTATTCTAAGTATATAGTCAATAAGCTTATATTCAGGCACTGTGCTTTGACCAATATCACATTATTTTAATTATATTACCTTCATAAGATATAATCATCATTACTGCAAGCCTCATTACAACCATTTCTATTTCTTTGTAGATTAAAGATAACCTATCCAGCTTCATAAGATATTTTCTTAAGATTTGGGTTAGTTTATTGATTCTCACAGTTTGCTTGAGATAAGTCAGCATTGCAGTAATACTGTCAATGCATAGGCAAGACTATATAATTCCAGTTCTTATAAATTTGTAAATTCTTCTCACTAGCACATATAGATTATATATACATTCTTATACATGCTTATTCTTATGTATTATTATATTTGATATTTAACATTTTTCTAAGAAATGACTTTATACAAATTCTCAAATTTCTTTGCATGCTTTTGATCCTAGAATCCACTTGTGCTCTGCTTGATGTCTTTATGTTCACAAAAACTATGATGGCTTCATATCCCTGCTACTGATTAAATAAACATTTGAGATTGTCATTCGTTTGGTAGAGTTTCACTGGCTTTATCAATGTTATAATATTTTCTATGAAAAGCATGTAATTTTCTCTTTCTATCTGTATATTCTATCTCATTGATATCATTTCAGGTTGCCTGCCTTTCTTTTGCTTTCCGTATGATTTTTATGACTTTATTTTTAGTCCAGAAAGTTTGCTAATATTACTGGTTTTGGAACTTCCTTCTTTTTAAAATGTGTATGTTAAGACTCCACTATGCCCAGTATGTATGAGTTCATGTCATGTAACCTTTGTATTTCATTATGATGATTATGGATATCCCTTGAAGATGGCAGTTAGACAGTGATATCCTAATTCACAACCCACAGTGACTATTTTAAATTTACTTTTTATTAGACTAATCTTGCTAACTTCTATTATATTCATCTTTTAAAATGTCTTTAAAAGTAACTAAGGTTTCAAATATACAAAAAACTATGAGAAAATACATTTTTAAGGGTAGAGAAAATATAGCAAACTGAACATCGTAAATGCTTTTATGAAGATTATTTTAGGAGTCACAAAAATGCAGGAGGAGGTGAGTTGCAGTTATTACTTTACTGCTGTGTCACTATTACCTGATCACATTAAAGCAAGTAATGCCCTATATTCTGCTTCCTCCTGAGTGGTCTGTGTTGTCAGAAGAGCATACTGTTAAAATGCTATGTAGTGTGTTAAAAGGTTATATATATATATATATATATATATATATATATATATATATATATATAAAATTACCAAGGACATATTTCCTAACAAATGCATTTAATGCTCATCTCACTTGTTAATTTTCACTATTCCATTATATTGGAATTAGCAGAATCAACACTCCAATATTTTGTCCAGTAGCAGTGTGCCTAGAATGTTAGCATCTTAAGTATCAACGCTATCTATAAACACATTTTGTATTATGTTATTCAACTGAAATTATGATGCATCTATTCTTATCTTACTATACCCATGAAATCACCTAACAGACCTTAAAATACTCTTGTAATTTCAGTTGTATACATAGAATTTTACCAGATCCTAAAAAATAGAGCTATCTGTGCTACAAGAAAGTACTTTCATCATCATTTTAGTGATAATATTTAAGCTTACTATTAAATAAAACCTGTAGGGGAGGGGTCCCTGAAGCCTCCACCCTTAGCAGAGAAGCTCTTGGTAGTTGGTGGCTACTGAGGCAGGAGGGGGTACTCTCCTTTGGGGACATGGCAGCTGGTATGGTGTCTACACCCTCATGGATGGCTCCATATCCATGAGCAGTACTGCATATGCATACTGCATATGAGCAGTAGTGATTGGACTCAGGAGGTTTTGAGAAACAAAGAGTATGTGAAATATGAGGGAACCAGGGTAGGAGTCCTAGCCAGAGTTGGAAGGTGGTGAATACATATGATCAAAATACTTTGTGTAAATGTTTGAAACAGTGAAAGGGAAAACAGAAAATATTTTTATAATAATTTCTTCAAACTAAAAAAATTTTTAAAATGTGATCTGCCTCTATGATGTACTTTATAATTCAGAACTATAAATGAATATTTAGGCAATAACTTATAATCTAACTTCTGGAATAAGGTAAAGATTTTAAATCAAGCCCTTTAAAGAAAATATTGATATTTTTAGAGCAGAATCACTGTTAGACTTCTATATTATATACCTAATATTTATAAAATGTCAGGCTTTATAAAATTAAAAAGAAAATACATACACATATAGTTTTCATGAACTGAATATAAAGATGAAATATTAAACAAAAAATTGCTAAAGATTTTACAGCATTTTCTGCATATATAACACAGGTTAAAAATTTAATAATGGTTCAAAGAGATTCGATGGAATGCTTCTCTTAGCAGCTGGGCTTTCTATCCACAATATACACGTAGCTGTTGACTCAAGGTGCTTTCAATCACTGTCAAAATTAGGAACATGTGTTTTGTAATTTGGCAGTACAAAATATATGGTGATAATTTCAAGTGTCTCTTCTTAATTTCATTATGATCTTTGATAAATTTTGGAATGACATGTAGGACCTCAGTGGAAATTGAAAGCTGCACATTCCTATGATGCTCTCAACTTGTTTTCAGTGTTACTGTATGCATATTTTAAAAGCTAGAAACAAACAAAAAAATCCAGTTCATTTAGACTCAGTCAGCTTCTCTCATCTTAGTGACCCTGCTAGGCTGTTTACTGTACCTAAAATGTCTACTTCACATTTCTCTGTCTTCATAGGAGCTATCTTTTTATGAAGCTTTACAGCTGGGCATTGGTTGTACAGCCCTCTGCCTTCCCAGTGCACACTGAATCACAACCTGGCGGTATTATTATTATTCCTTGTTTCCCAGCTGACTAGTGAGTTGGGTGGAGATTAGCAGCCTTTTTTTCCCTCACCTAGTAGTTCTCATATGTTATTAGAACTGGTGTTTAAGGTGGTATGATTTGCATAAATTAATATTTAATGTACATTGTTACTAGATCTAGTTATTAAAATATTTTTTAAAATTCATTTATTTTATGTTCATGCACACCAGAAGAGGACATCAGATCCCATTACAGATGGCTGTGAGCCACCATGTAGTTGCTGGGAGTTGAACTCAGTACCTCTGGAAGACCAGTCAGTGCTCTTAACCACTGAGCCGTGTCTCCAGCCCCTAAACTAAAATTTTTATCTATTATATTTTTATGGTTCCTGACTATTCATTTAATATGGTTTAACTTTATTGAAATTCATCTTGAGTTAGAAGAAGTTTATTTTTATATTACATTTTTTATTAGCCTTGTCTATCACGTTAATTGATGGAATTGTTAGATCCTTTGTTTCTTTGATTAGTGTAAGTCCATAGCTTTGTTTATTTTTAGTGTGGATTAAATGAAATGGAATAATTTCATTTTCAGAGGTCATGCAGTCAGTTATTGTTAAGGTTCATAAAATAGTTTCTGTGAGGTATTCTCCCTGTCTCATCAAATTTAATAGAGAGACCCTTGCGACTAAAGAAGACTTTCTGATAGTTATTGGTCAGTTTCTCAAAGAGGATCACAGCTGAATGAAGTCACTGTTGCGGTTACAATGTAGAATTTGAACTCAGTGAGTGTGAGTGTGGAATGTAAGGTTTCATAGCTGATCCTGGTATTAGCCTCTCTTTTGTTTTCTCTGGAGTGAATGACATAGACAAGCACAGTTTGCCAAGGAAACTGAGAAGAGAGCCATCATTGTCTTTCCACTTTAGAACTTTAAGCATTTCCTCCTGTTTCTTTAAGGTACTTGATGGACATGTGTGCAAGTATTAGCACAACAGAGATACAATTGATTCATTTATATTCTATAATCCACACATATCAGCTTGGGAGTGCATACAAGCCTGGTACACAGAGAGTCCCAGCTAGATAGGTTAGATATGCAGAAACCAATGCTACTTAAAGACGATTCACCCATACAATTTTTACCACCTCCTTCAGTTCACTAACTTATAAATATAGTTGTAAAGTCTTAAATCATTTAACCACATTTTCAACCACCCTATATTTTGTCTTCCATCTTTATAATTCTCTATTATATATAGGAACTCATAGAAACTTTGATGATTTTTTTGTTTTGTTTTCCCTCCATATAATGTAATGAAATGTAGATCTATGTAGACAAAGGCACTTAGACATAGAAATTAATTTGCCTCTTTCTCTGTATGTGACATTCTGCCCTCAAGCATTAAATAAAACCAAGTTATAGAGAATCTGGCAGGTCTTTAAAAAAAACCGAGAATGCTTAACTACACAGATCTTAACCAATAAAATGTTAGACTTATACTTAAAGAGGGCAGGCAAGTACTAATTATGATGTTTAATGTGAAAGTCCTCATTTTGAAAGCTATGAAAACAATTAGGATATAGAATTCAGCAAAGACTTCTGTCCCAATTGCTTCATCATGTAATAATGCACCATACTTGTTCAGTGAAAATAAGGGGAGAAAGTACTGGATATTTTGTAGGTCAACTGAAGGGAGAAACTAGATGATGCCTTTGCTGTTTGCCTAGTGCCTGAATTCAGTGTTGAAGACTTCAAAATGATAAAATGGTTTATGGCCACTTGTATTGATGAAGGTTTGGCAGATAAAAATGTTTCTAAATAGGCCATAAAAGGACAAATTATAAACCCGTGTTTGATTACATTTGCTGTGCAGTTTGCTGTGGAGCTGGGAAAGGAAGAGAACATGACTCTTCAAAAAATGGGGGACATCAATTTTGTGTGGCAATGCAAGTGTCTTGAAACCCAAGGGCTGTGGCTTATGTGGGAATATGAGATTCAGAAGGAAATTGCCCATAGAGTCCTTCCAGAAAGTCCTAAGGAGGCCTTTACTTTTTTAGTTTGGAGTGGCAGTTGAAAAATGGAAACTGACATAGCTAATTCTATTATGATTCCTTTTAGGACTACAGTACAGCAGCTTCTGAAACTAGAATACAAGGAAATTGATAGAAATATATCACTCTTGATCTCATGTTTAACACCCATTGTCCACAGATTATAGGAAGTGTTCCCTGGTGATTTTAGCTTCATGTATCTACCTCTGCAAGAACAGTTTAACCAACAGGTAGAATAGGTCTCCATCTTTAGTTCTGTAGTTGAGACAAGAGCTATTTGCTGACAGCTCCCAGCCCATCCCTTTCCATTGACTCTCTGTAGCCCCTGTTCTTTGGAGATTCCCGTATGCAATCAAATATCTCAGCTCTGCATCTCTCCACCATAAACTATCCAAGTAAAAAGTCAACCATAGGAAATGGTACCTGCACCTGGAGGAGCTCTGTATTCCAGGGGGGAAAGCTTCCCTCTGAATTCAAAAACTGAATCTCGGTTTCAGTTATTTGCTGAAAGTAGCCAACAGACATTTGGGGGTCAAGATCTTGGGATTTTTTTCATCACAGATTTAGGCTTGGTGAAGGGAACATCTCTCCACAACACAGCCGTTTTAAGCATTTTATGGATATGGCCTCATTGTGTCTATCAGTTGGCTCTAGCTTATTCACAGATCTCCAGGTTTATCAACAAGATCTCTCTATTCTCTCTGCCACTGACACTATCCAACTCCGTTTTTTTTTTTTTAATTTTATTTTAGGTCATAAAGACTAGTGAAGATATCAGGTGATGTTCTATTCCTGAAATTTACTACCTTGGTTACATTTTGTTCTAAGTGCCACAGATCCCCTGTTATTATTTCTCTTACTTCTTTTGTGAATGTAATTTTTGTAGGTTTAATTTCTTATTTATAAGATGATCCTATGTATGACCTTAAGTCCATATGTCCAAAATTTCAATATAGAATTGGAGAAAGAAACAAAGCAATGTTGTTCTAGGAAATCAAATATTCTTAGAAGTAACACGATTATTTCTTTGGCTTACTTGGCTTCAGTTTTTTGTTATCTGTGTTTAACCAGATTATTGGTGAGCACTTATAGGTGAAAACTATCTTTAAGGAAAACCAAAATATATATACAAAAAGTTAAAATGATATAAGAATAAGTGCTATTTTATTGAACATTTTGATTGGAATCTATTTTCCCCATTAATTTGTTTATTTATTCACTTTGCATTGTAATCACTGATTCCTCCTCCCGGCCCCTGCCTGAAGCAGTTCTTTCCTTCTTTACCCTTTCCTTTCTCCTCTGAGAGAGTGAAGGAACCCCTCTGTACCTCCTCACACACTGGCACATCAAGTGCATCTACTTCCACTGAGGCCAGACAAGGCAGTCCAGTTAGGGGAACAACATATAAAGGCAGGCAACAGATTTCGAACTCACTTCACTTTTGGGAACTGGTATGAAAAACTAGCTACATATCTGCTAGAGATGTGCTGGGGCCTAGGTCCAGCCTATGTATGCCCCTTTCTTGGTGGTTCAGGCTCTGAGAAACTTCAAGGGACTGCATTGGTTGACTATGTTGGTCTTCTACTGGGATTCCTATCTTCTCCAGGTCCCTTTATTTTATTTTATTTTATTTTATTTTATTTTATTTTATTTTATTTTATTTTATTTTATTTTATTTTATTTTATTTTTTGTTCCATAAGACTTCTGGTGTACCATCCAGTGTTTGTGGATCAGCTGCTGAGTGGAGCCTCACAGCGGGTAGTTATGCTAGGCTTCTGTCTGTAAGCCTTACAAAATATCTAACAGTTTCAGGGATTGGTGCTTGCCCATGGGATGGTTCTCAAGTTGGGCCAGTTATTTGTTGGGCATTCCTCCAGTCTCTGCTCCTTCTTCATCCCTCCATTTCTTGTAGACTGGACAGATTTTTGGGTTAAATGTTTTCTGATTGGGTTTGTGTCTTTATCATTCTACTAGGGTTTCAGCCTTTGCCAGACTAAGAAGTGATCACCTCAGGGTCTATATTCCCACTGCTAGGAGTGTCAGCTAACATCACTCCCATAGACTCCTGGGAGCCTCCTCTATCCCAGCTCTCTGGTACTCCTAGAGATGCCTCCCATCTCTCAACACCAGCTGCCATTCTCCTGGCTCTCTGGCCCTCTTTCCTGTCTCCCCCATTTAACTTTCTTTTTAGTAGATTAAGCATATTCAAAGTAGTCTTACAAAAATAATAAATTTGGGGACACATTAAAGAAAAACAAAAAGTAAAGGAGTATATCCAATTTGTAAGATACTCTTGCACTTACATATTTTACTTTTGAATAGCATCACTTTGTTTTATAGAGCTTTTTTGAAAAACTCTATAAAACTATAGTTTTCTTAGCTTTATGAGATTTATATATCTTAGTCAATCATTGATAGTGTCTCATAGGCTATAAATCAAATATATATTATTTTGCTATTTTAGTGGGCTATAAGGTCAGTTCCCTTAATTAGATTTACAACATTACCAATTAAAAGTCAGTAGGTTATATGTTGTCTAGTAACAAATTTATGTCTCTAAATGATTAAGATTTACCAAAAGAAAGAGATTCATTTCCTAGATTATGACAACTATTGAAAGAATGCCCCCAAACTATTGTAGTTTATATCATTATTACTATTATTATTATTATTTATTACAAACTTTTATATCTCCATCTGGAAGGCAAGAGATCTTTTCTCTGGAAAGAAAAATAGTGCAGCATCTCAAAAAGGTTTTGTTTAGCATGTGTATTTGAGTGCTGCTGGTAAGCTCATTCAAATTTCTATATCCTTGAATCTCAGGAGTATTGAAACAATAGAAGATGATATATCCTCCTAGAATTTAAAACGTTAGAAAAGACTTTTCTTTGATACAAGATGCTGTGATTTTTACTGTCACTGTGTGCATTTGCCAAAAGGATGCTCATGAGATAAGCAAAGGTAGGTATTACCTATTATGATTGGAGGTAAAATTGCATTTTTATCACTGAAAAGCTTTAGATATTCTCTATGAATATAGAAATAGTGGCATTTTGCTTTAAAGTATGTGTCTTGATTAAAAGACTCTAACTTTATATGAGGATAACCCCGGTGTCTTCTCAGGGCGGTAGTTTATCTCTTTAAATTTTTTTATATTTTCTTGCTAAAAAGCCTTTTAAAAATAACCTTTCACCCCCTCATCCATGTGCCTAGAAAAATAGAAATAATCACCTGCTCAATCATCTTTGATTTCTGCATTTATTCTGTCAGAAGAATGCTTGCATACTAATTGAAGTGATGGCTTTTGTGTTTTCAATAGCTAATCATGTAATTATGTCTTGCCTAGACACTGTTGGGTCTATTTGAATAAGAGTGATCATGAGTTCAATAAGTTCTTAGCAGCTTCTCTTGTTAAACTTACCGTGAAATGTAAGGAGAGTGAGGAGGCAGTTCCAGCTCCATACAAACTGCACCAAGAGTTGCTTCCAAAATGTGTCAAAAGCTGCTGTCCTAACCAAGGTTTCTAGTAGGTCACACTTCTGCTCCAGACTGTACATGATATTCTTGAAAGAGAAACATTCGTGGAAGAAACAAACAGGGCCTGTGATGTTCTCCAGGACAAATTTGTTTGCAGATCACTGGTAGGAAACTGACAGATATTAGAAGTGGTTAAGCCTGGCTCTCTAATGTTATTGTGATTTTTATCTCCAATACAGAGATGCCTGGAATAATGTAAATAATTTTTTCTCTTCAATATGATTATCTTGATCCACTCTCCAAGTATTATATAGATAAATAAGTGTACATTTTTTTTAAATCCTCTGAGTATAATTCATGGCTTTCCTTGAGAGAATTCAAATCATACTGAAATAAATAAAGCAATGCAAAGGATCTATTGTTAATGGTTCCATATTTATTCAGTTTATTTTATTTATTGATTTTTGACATTTGACATTTCATAAAATTTTCCTTTCTTTTGAATATAAATTAGTGATCTCTACTTGATTTCCTTTTATGGATAGAAAATAACTTGCATTGTGTTAACTATTGATTAAAGAGATAGCCAATGGTCTTGCATTTACAGGGGGAAATTTAGCTTAGTGATATAATGTGACATCACTGTGCTGCCAGGCTGCAGCCATGCTGGATATCTATTCCAGATTCTTTACCATAACAACAGCTTTGCTTTCCAATTTACTGATTTGGCAGAACCTGTGCACTGATCAGATCTGTCACTGTTACTGTTGTGGATAGTGATGTTTGAAAATGAGCCCCTGTGTTCTACAGTGATTAATAATTTTCAGGATGTAACCAAGTAAATCTTGGTGAGCAACCAACAGAAAGCATCTGTAAAGCATGCATGTTCTCTTTGCCAAGCATTTCCTGTGACTTATGTTCGGGGCTTCTTTTATATAAAGGTCTTATTTTGGTTGAATATTTTGTTTCACTTGATTAATTTTTGAAGAAATACTATTCACTATACCTACCATGACCTTTAAAATAATATTTTTGTTTTTAAAAAGCCTTGATTAAGGAGCAAGGAGGCAGGGTTATCAGGACAGACATGGTTGCATGAGAAACAATGACACAGAAAATGCTTCCACAAGTGAACAAAGCTGATAACCAGGAGTAGCAGAGATAGGGAGTTTTCTGGTTTCTCACTGATCGTGCTTTCAAGTACTTACCTATCAAGAAGTCAGTCAGTCTCAAATACTAGAAAATATTCTTCTCCCTGATACAGAGCAGAGAGAGTATGGATAGCTTATCTGGGAGTCAGATCATTTTGAAAGAAAGCTTCAGTTATTGGTTTAAGTCCAGTCATATTTAATACAACAATAAAGCAAAAGGAAAATATGCAGGTGGCAGATGAAAGCTTGGCAGGAGAGTCCCTAGAGTTGGTCTCCAAGTCCTGCCCCTGATGTCCACAGGGAAGGTTCACAGAATTGGATATTGGTCCTATGGAGTCCTAGAAACAAGAAGTAAAGTACAGCGCAAAGTATGGGAGGAGGCAAAGTTCTTCCAGGGAAAGTATCCATAGAACATTGACTTGAAAACAAAAAACATGAAATTATTTTGAGGATTCAGAAAAGGTTGGGAAAATATGGTCAGAAATTCAGGAAAGTGAAATCATAGTTCCTATGGATAGAGCTTCATCTAGTAAGTGAATCTTGAAAGTCTAGAAAAGTGAAGTGCTAACATTGAAGATACCCAAGTCTGACAAGTGCAGTTGGGTAGTCATAAGGGGAAGTCATTTTAAATTGTTACAGGTTTAACTAAAATAAGTTTAATTTCATTTAATTTTATTACTTTTTAAAAGCTGTATTGTTATTTTTGTTCACCAAATGGCATATGCTGTGAGTAGAAAACAAAAGAAATAGAAAATCAGGAAGAATTATGTTCTTTCCTGGTGTTTGGTTTTATTTTGAGTTCTTTTTTTTTGATGCCTGTCTTTGAGCCATCAGTGTTTGATGCCAGGGCACTACCGCTAGCAGGGAAAAGCATATAGGGCGCTGTAAAGCAGATGGGAAAATTGCCTTCACAAGCACAGCTAGCTTCTCAGTCCTTGATTTTCTCAGTGTACAAACACATATGCCTAAAAGAAAAAGCTAGGACAAGAGACCAAGTAAACAAACCAGAATAGATACTCTTTATAAATGATTAAATTGCCACATAAATTAAAGTGTATGAATGAATAATCAAGTATATATTAAAGATTGCATTGTGCTTGGGAAGAAGCTTTGGCTATAGAAAAAAAAAACAATAAAGGATCTAGACTTTAAGAGCTTATTTTCTTTTCTCAAATGAGCTTTAAATATTCCTAGAATACAGGAATCCCCTAGACGAGAATTATAAAAATCAAATAGACTTTGGTTTATGAAGGCACGATTGGGATTATAGTTACCATAGCAACTTGAGCAATGAATCTATATCTTAAATCCTTTTATAGGATTTATCCACATCTGGACCTTTTACAGGTGTATACATTAAAGTTATTTATATTATGGCCACTCGTTGTTCACTATTGTAGCACAAGTGACCCATTTGTCATATCAAATGATAAATCTTTTTCAGTTAAACACACAGCTATAGAATTATAAGACTGCAATAAATTCCTGTGAAGTATAAGACTTGAATTCTCTTCTGTGTTATTAATCATCTCAGTTTTACCTCCTAATCAACATTTCCTTGGGGGAGAAAAATCTAATTCTTTTATGTTCAAATAATCTTAATTGTTTTCCAGATCCGTTTAGTTAACAATTCTTTTAGAAACTACTATGAATTCTCTTAGTATTAATTCTTACATTTGTTATAAATAATTGAGAAAATATATGAACATATGCAAAGAAAATTAAAACACTAAATAAATATCCTACAGATCAGATAACACTGTGATGTCTATGGTAAGTTAAATGCCAAGTTCTACATTATACGTGTGCACTGAGAAATGGGTGTGATTTTTTTTATTTGGTCCTTGTACAAAATTAGAGTTGCAAAATTACAGTGCTTATTACTCTGTTTTGAGTCAGGTAATACTATGTATCAACTTTCCCTGTAAATGTTTTTTATTTTTTAAAATTTACTTTTAAATGTATGGGTACCATTGCCTGCCCATATGTCTGGGCAAAACTGTGTTTGGTGCCTAGGGAAGTCACAAGAAGATGTCATGAGCTGCAGGTTCAGAATGTTGTGAGCCATCATGTTGGTGCTAGGTACTATATCCAGGTCCTCTGAAAGAGCTGCAGTGATCTTAACTGCTGAGGTACTTGACTAGCCCAATTTTTTCACAGGTTTTGTACTACTTTTTAAAATAATATCCTAAAATTCACTCAGCTGGCTAGACAATAATTGACCTCTCCGTTTCTCTCATTCTTGATACGTACATTATTCCTTTCTGGTGACTGTTACATATCAGAACTGAAAACAAACATATATATCTCTAATACCTTAATATGTCCCCAAAGTTAATGTCTAACAATAAAATCATAGTCACTTATTCACATCTTCAAGTTCTATACTCATCCGTATCACCAATAACAAATCAAATATACATAAAATTGGATCTACACTAAATATCTGCATCTTAATTTTTCTGCATCCTTATTGTTATTCCCTGTTAGGTAAGCATGGCAAGCAGAGATGGCTAAAAGTGTGTAAAGGATGTATAAGTATGATTTGCAAATGCCTGACTATGTCATATAAAGAACTTGTGATACCATAAGTTTCTGTAAGTATTCAGTGTTAAAAGTGAGATGAGACCAACTTCCATGTATAGCAAGACTAAGTTCATAAGGTGACCTACCTTTCTGTATAACAAGTGTCCCTATGACTCATGTCTTACACTTTATTGGCCGCCTTCATTTCAATTCAGAGAGCTTATGTGCCTTGATTGGCTGGTGCTTGCAAAAGTCTCAGATGAGAAATACTGAGAGGCCAAACCTATTCCATTTTGGGACTGGCCTCCATCTTAAAAGAAAAAGAAATGCCTGAGAAACTGACTTACAGTAGACCCCAAGCTGCTCCCACATACTAGGAAGGACCTCCGGCTTATCCTTGGTCAGAGGTATTGCGTAGCTACTTCCTATAAAAGTTAATTAAAGATTAGTTTCATTGTTTCAGATGTACTATCAGACCATTTGTGACTGTATATGATCTTGCTTCAGAGCATCCACCTGTGAGCTTATAGTCAATCTACTATTGCCAAATTGAACACCCTGCTCTCACCTCCTCACTTGCTCCTATTTTCCTATAAAAACTTGTCCAACTGAGAGTTCAAGTTGGCTCCACCTTCCCTTCCTGTCCTGCTTTGTCAGGGTTGGGTTAGAAGAGAGCTCAAGCCTGAGTTTATAATAAAGAGACACTAATGGTGTTACATTGGAAATGGCTCCTTGATGGCCTTCTGGGGTCCCACAAATGCTTCTGGGCACAACAATACTTTCAGATTTGCTGGTAAAAGAGGAAAAAGCAAGAATATTTTGTTGTTCACTGCGCTAGAAAATTCAACTGGGTTTTTTCAATAAATTGTATGGATTTTTTTCCTGCTTCTACCTAGGTCAGTCAAAGCCATCTAGAGTTGAACATTGCATGGCTATTTTTTTTAAGGGGTACACTAAGAAAGGATAGCCAAGATACAATTTGATGCAATCATTTCTAAATCATTCCTAATCTATTTAAACATTATCAACATAAAAATCCTACCATTTCTTCCACATTAAAAAGAGATGAGACAGAATGTTTTGACCATATATCTGGGAGGAGAACATGAAGCCAAGACGTATAGGGATTAGTGGGACCCATCGTCATGGAAATAATCTCCAAGAATTATGATACCTGGCTCTCACAAAAGTCTTTTATACTATGTGACAACATCTTCTGTCCTAAAGCTTACTTCAACAACATAGAACTACAACCTTATTAACAGTATGAGCAGAATAAAATCATTTATCATAAATACATATGCAGATACATAAAATTCTGGAATTATTAATCTGCATTGTTGAATGCCATAGGTGATTTGACTACTTTCAATTCATACCTCAACATAGTGTGATAAGAAAAGCTTGCTCTCAGCTTGACATATGTTAATTTATAAACATTCTAGTTATGATACCTTTTTATTTTCTTATGTGGCTATTTTAAACTCCCGTGTCATAAGCATGAAAAAATAAGACCATTCTTTTATATTATAAGACTATCTCTTACATTACTTTCTCTAATTACATAGAAGTGGAAATATTTCGATTTAACTTGATTGTTTCTTGATGATTCTATTAGAATAGTTCTTTTTTTTCAACTACAAAAACAAAAACACATATGTGAGCTCATTTTTAAAATAGATTGTATTTTTACATCCTAAGGAAATGATGAGGGTCACACTTAAAGCCGACTTTTGAGGAACATTTAGATTTGTTGTTAGAGATATGGCTTCTGAGGTCAGTCTTTCTGGTCGTGTAGTGGACCAAAGTCTGGCTTCCAGTTACCCAAGTCAAGTGGATCAAAACTGTCTATAACTCCAGCTCCAGGAGAACTCAGTCAAGTCCTGCCCACCCTCTCTTTCTCTCTCCGTGTGTGTGTGTGTGTGTGTGTGTGTGTGTGTGTGTGTGTGTGTGTGTATGTGTGTGTACTACCATCTGCAAATGGCCAAAGACAGCTTAAATGGAAATGGGTTTATTTCTCAAGTCACAATCCATTCCTGAGGGAAGTCAGGGCAGAAACTCAAGGTAGGAGGAAACTGGAAGGAGAAACTGAAGCATAAGCCCTGGGAATAAAATGCTGATTACTAGCTTGCCCTCTTGACTTCCCCATCTTGCTTTGTTATACAACTCAGGACTAACTCCCAAGGGGTGGTACCACCTGCAGTGGATCAGGGCCTCCCATATCAGCCATTAATCAAGAAATACCCCATAAGCTTGCTTACAAAACAAAACAATGTATTGGAAGCATTATTTATTTATTTATTTATTTGAGACTCTTCCCAAATGACTGGATTGTGGAAAGCTGACAAAAAGCTAACCAAAATATACATACATACATACACACATGTAAAAATAGATGCTAACAAAATAATTGTTTTATTTCTTTTTTTGCTTGCCATTATGATTTTTCATTATAAAGATATTGTTAATATGTGGTTATGCTTTCAAACTTTTTATTGTCTCTTTGTGAATTTCACATCACATCATATATCCAAATGTTACTTATCTCTTTATCCCATATCCACTTTCAACCTTGTAAATTCCCCCATCCAAAAGGAAAAAATAAACCTACATTTCACAATGTATCCCAAAACTTTAATCTGCACATCTTTGCTTGCAATGTTCATTGAAATGAGTCATTGGTCTGGTTTTAGACCTCTGGTTTCTACTATATTATCAGTACAGAATGCTCACAGGGATACCTCTCAGATATTCTGTTGGTGTCCTGTATCATAGAGATCTTGCAGCTTTGGATCTGCAGGATTGTCTTTTCTCATAGTCCAGTAATCCATGGATGAAGTAGATGTTGGGGTAGGCCAACTCAAAGCCCTGGATCTGGGCCTGGGTTGTACCTAAGCTGGTTGACCTCCCAACTATTTCATACCTAAACCAACAGGGCAGGATATCCAGCACTGCCCCAGATATCTTACCCAATGCTGCAGCTAGCAAAGGACAGAAAGGACCCTCCTGCACCTTTGCCACCAGGGCCATCTATACTATTCTGTCCAGGAGACTTACAGAGTGTTAGCAGTTCTATTTTCATTGTTTTCTCTTTTGAGAGCATGCCTGGATGAACCTTGTCACCCACTGTAGGATTGTATGGTCCTCAACTTGATAAGGAACAAATCTTTTCTTTAGAATCATTTCTAGAATGAAATTTGTTAAAATGTTTGGGTGTCTCAAATAATAAAGATAGCTTCAAATTTCTCTGATAATGAAATATGGCATTACATTTATTTCAGGGCCCAGAATTTAATCAGATTGAAGAGCAATTTGATCATTGGTTTCTAAGAATATAGATGCTGAACTGAGCAATGAGCCTATACTAGCTTTTAAGAGAATTTAGAAAACGAGAGAAAGAATGAAAGGAAGAAAGAATGAAAGAAAGGAAGAAAGAAAGAAATTTTGATGACAATTAAACTAACATGAGTTAAAATACAGTGAAGATCTGGAAATATGTCAGGAAACAGAGAAACTCAATAAGGCACAGCACTTATGTCCAACTATAATGTGCCATAGCTACACTGGGGAAAGAAGTTTAGATAATTAGCTGGAAGCTCCCTAGATGGTTAGTTAAGCTAAACAATAAATACTATGTCAACAAAGGGGTCTTTAATCTTCCAGGATTGGTGGTGATGATGGTAGTTGTGGTGGTAGTGTGTCTTAGTTAGGATTTTACTGCTATGAACAGACACCATGACCAAGTCAACTCTCATAAAGCACATTTAATTGGGTCAAGCTTACAGGTTCAGAGGTTCAGTCCATTATCATCAAGGTGGGAGCATGGCAGCATCCATGGAAACATGGGGCTGGAAGAGCTGAGATTTGATTTGATTTCTGAAAGCAAGTAGAAAACTAGCTTCCAGACAGTTAGGGGAAGGATTATTAAAGTGCATACCCACAGAGATGTACCTACTCTAAGGAGGCCACACCTACTCCAACAAGGCCACACCTACTCCAACAAGGCCACACCTCCTAATAGTGTGCCTCCCTGGGCCAAACATATACAAACCATCACATGGTATGTGTGTGCATTCATGCATGTGCAGATATATACATCTGCCTTCTCTATAATCAATATTAAGTAATATTTTCATTCTGTTTCTTGCTTGTACAATCATTTGCAGAATATTTGCTAAAATATTTGATCACAAATAATGGAACTTTTCTCTGTTTTTCATAGATTATGTATTGATATAGTTCTGATTACACATATTTTCAAACATTTTAGAAAGAGCCTTACTATGACTAGGGCAATGGCTCAATGGTTAAGTGAATTTTCTGCTCTTCAAGAGACCAAAGGTCAGTTCCCAGCACCTGAATGGAAGCTAACAAATGTCTCTAATTCCATTTAGACAGTGTCTGCCTACTTCTGGCTTCAGGTCATCAGGCACATGTGGTAAACAAAGATATATATATAGCCAAAACACTAATACACTCAAAAATAAGCAAACAAATAATAATGCTGTACCTTATATTCTGCCAAGTTTTAGACCTGACTCATGATCCTAGTTCCACGTTTGATGGACATGCAGTCAGTCTACCTCTGAATCGTGCAATATGTTCTTGGAAAAACAACCTCCTGCTATGACAACACATCACAATGTCCTTTGAGACACACAGATGATTTCAAGAAGTCATGATTAAAAGTATGCCTAAGAAGGCACAATACAGTCATTGAAATATATAAATCTCATGTACTCAATTTTGATGATTCTAACAAACATATACAGCTATGTATCTAAACATCGAATGAAGACAGAATACTCCTGTTCTTAAGATAGCCCTGTTCTTTCAAAGTCAGTTCCCACCTTTATTAGTATTTATGGTCTAAATTATTCCATTAGTTATATTTATAATACATTAATTTATATTTTATAATATATAATATCATATTTATAATTTTGCCCAACAGAAAATGTTATATGGCTCAGCAGTTAAAAAAATACTTGCTGTTCTTTTCAGGGTAGCCATATTCAGTTCCTAATACCCAAGTTGGTTGGCTTACAACTTTAGTTCTAGAACTAAAGTATCCAATGCTGTCTACTGGCTTCGACGGGCACATACACATACAGGACACACTCATACTGACATGTATATAGGAACACAGAAAAATAAAATTGTGTAAATTAAATCATAATTTGTGTGGTCTGCTTTCTATGTAGCTTATTTCCTTCAGTGTAATGGTTAGCACATATATGTGGTACTACATACTGTTGATGAACTCCTTTCATAAAGTGATGAGGCTGTTCCTTGAGTTATAGCACTCTCTTCCTGTGGGAATTTGGATTGCTTACAGTTTGGTGTTAATATAAGTGAAATTGCTATAAATATTTTAACGTATTTCTTTGTGAGGATGTTTCTAGTTCACTTTTACTTTTTTAAGGCCTATTGGTAGAATAGCAAACAAAAACATATGACAAAAATCTTGAGTAATGTGTAACAGAAATAAAAGGAAACACTCAGAAAGGAATACTGATATATATAATGGAATGTTATTCAGCTTTAAAAAGGAGGAAATAATCCCATTCATGACATGGATGGACCAGATTGTTAGGAGTACATCGGAGCAGAAGGAACTTAGGGATGGATGATACACATGTTCTCAGTGAGGAAGAGTTTCAAGGATGTACACTGATCTCCAAACCCACCAAGCATAGGCATTAAGCAGACAGTATTGGGCATGTCTATCATTTCTCAAACTGGTTTTAAGAACAATAAAATAGGGCTAGTGGAATAGCTGAGCAGATAATGATAACTACGACCAAGCCTGATCATCTGAGTATAATCCCTGAGCCTCAGATGGTGAAAAGAGAAACAAGTCCTGAAATTGTTCCGTGATCTCTAAATATATGTGTATAACATATACTTGTGCACACAAAATAAATCTAAACTGTTAAAAGTAAATAATATAATACAGAAAGTTCCTCTACCATTCCTTCCAGATTATTATTACTTCAGAGACATCCTTGCAACTTTTTCCTGTATTTTTATTGTTATTTAGCATTATGTTATTTAATTTTCAAATATTTAAGTCTTTTCTTAATCTCATTTTTTTATTTATTTGTACTGTATGTTTAAAATTTTCAGAATATAAGTGTCATAAATTTCAGTCTTTTCTGAAATGTGTACTTTTTATTTTTTTTGTGACTTTGTCCTTTGGATGACGTGTTATAAGTAGTTAGAAAATCTTCTTTTCATTATTGGGTACATAATTCTTTATATATTAATTAGGCCAACACCATAGTCTGCTGATAGACTACTACTCCATTTACATATTCAGTCATTTGAGCTATGTCACTCTGAAAGAAGTGTTTTAAAATTTCTGATTATTGTTGAGGAAGTATTTTTTCTTATTTTAATCCAACAATGTTTATTACATGCTGAAATGAAGCTACTGAGACTACAGGCTTTTGTTTGAATGTCTTTGTGACTGACTTACTGTTTATCAAAGGGGCTCTCCTTTATCTCTAACAATCTTTGTTTTATAAGCAACTGATTCTTGCTTTGTCCAGTGCTTTATGACTAATTCTTGCAACCATTTGCTATCCATATTTCTTGCTAGGTGAACTATACATTTATTTTAATTATTCTCCTTGTGTATTTTCATTATATTTGCTTTTTTTAGGGAAACTTTTAATGTATTCTTGATTTCTGGAAACATTTAAATGGTTATATTTAAGCATTTCACCTTACTAAGTATGGTTTCTTGTGTTGTCATTTGAAGCTGTGTTTTCTTCTCTTGGGTTAAGCTCAGTAATTGAATACTTTTAGTAATGTATCTTCTTTTCAGAGTAGTTTTTTAGTCACAGCAGTTTATGTTTTGTTAATAGATCCTGCCAAGATGAAACTGCGTTTCCTCAACTTATCAGTGCATAGTTAGAATTAATACTGAACAACCTCACAGAAATCATAAGCACCGTAAAAGAATCATAAACCCATTTACCATCATCCTTCCTACTGTGGTCAAGTGTTGTGATTCCACATTTATTATAATATCCTCATAAACCATTTTATTATTTTTACTATAAATCACAGTTAGTGTCTTAGAAATAAAGAATGCAATCACTCATCCTTCTGCATTTACCCACATGCTTACCACCTAGAGTCTTCTTAGTTTCTTCTTACAGATAAAGTGTTTGTTTGGAAATTTTTCTATCCACTTCATGGGTTTCCTATTTCTTTCAGTGAGAGTCTGCTTGTTTTAACACAGCCCAGTGCTTCCCAGTGAACTTGCACACAAATGTCAGCCCATCCCTCCTTAGAGCTCTCTACATTCTCTTCCCATTCAAATCCAACCAACTGGGCAGCACCCAAACCCAACATTTGATTCTCAGTCAAAAGATCTACTTGCTTGACCCCTTCCTGTAAAATTCTTGTAGAAAGAAACTAAAGAAAATCTAGAATTCATTGATTTTTGTTAATTTTTTTAAATTTCTGGTCAAGATATGCATTTTCAACAGAACTTGAAGTGTAACCTTTGGCTTTATGCATCCTATTTTATGTGAGGGTACAGGCTAAAGGCCATTGCCTCCATCCAATTTAACTTAAATCTTACATTTTAAAATTACTACTTATCATAAAACTGCTACTCAGCCAGGCTTGGAGTTATATGTCTTTTATCCCACAACTTTAGGTGCAGAGGCAAGTAAATCTCTGTGAGTGTAAGGCTAGCCTGGCTTATACAGTAAATTGTTGGCCAGCCATGGTTTATACAGTAAGAATTTGTCCCCCAAAACAAATAAAAAAATATATAGACAAAAACAAACTGAATTAACATCAATAAAATAAAATAAAATAAACACCTGGATCCTTAATTAGAATTTCTAGAAAATATCAAAAGGGGAAAACTAACATAAAAAAGGAGAAAGTGTACTTTTCAAATACTATTTACAACACTATTCAAAGACCTTTCCCAATATTTCTTAAATGTAACACACATAAGTATCAATAACCAAGTGAGAGACTAAGAGAAGGGACTAGCATTCAGCTATCTCCTTCTGAACACTTATTCTGCTCTGCCTCGGTCCATGATGATTTGTTAACAATCAGAAGCGTTATTATTTGGTATATTACTTGCCCATAAGCTACAGTTCATATTATTTATGATGTCAAATGAGAGCAACAGCAAGTCAAGTACTGTTCTGGTTTGGCGAATGCTGGATACTACAGTGTGTTAGATCCATCATTATTCCTGCTTAAAAGCTCTATCCTATATTTTGAAAAAAGCCAGGATGTGTGCTAAGTGCCTATTTTATACATTGTTCACTCATACATAAGTTTGATTTACTAATGAGTTATTCTTGAGTGTGATTCTAACTCCTTCACTCTAAATAAAATTATTAATTTTAGAAGTTTAGAGTAGTAGCTTTTAATAGATACCAAAGCAACTCACATGTTGCACTGCTGTTGACATACATTTGAGCAACATATTGAGCTCCTTTATTTGCATAAAAAGTATTAAGGCTTCTTAGTAGCAATTTTAAAATGTGTATTTGTTTATTTAATTCTTGATTGTTATTATATACTGAATGTTTACACATTCAAGAGCCACAACAGACCAAAAGAGGACATTAATTAGATCCCATTGAACTGGAGTTACTGTGGTTGTAGGTTCCCTGATGTGATTGCTGGGAATTGAACCCAGGTCCCTGCTAACAGCATAAGCATTGTTAAATACTGAGCCATTTCTCCAGGCCCCCAGTGCAGCACTTTCAAAGAAAAGTATTTAGACATCTGATGGATGTCCGAAATATGTTTGTGATCATGGTTTGTTTGTGTGTTTGTTTTTTTTGAAGGACACTTTGATACATAGCTCTCAGGTGTCTTCCAATGTCTAGTTGTTCTGTATTTACTGCAAAGATTTCTTCCTATTTGCAATTATTCAATGATTCTGCATGCCCATTCTCATTATTCTGTTTATATAACATCTTAGCGCTCAAATCAACAGCATAATATTTCAGAGTGACAGCTCTAACAGGATGCCTAAATTTATCCCAATAAATATTTATAATTTGGCAATCTTATAATATTTTCCTTTCAGACCTTATAGATTATATGTATCTCTGTCTCTATGTTTGTATGTCTCTCTCTATTTTCCCACCCCCATGCCAGGAAAACTGCCTGTGATAGAATGAATAAGAGAAAATCTGTCACTCTTTAAATACTGTACACTTAAAGAGGAAGAAAGATTATGAAGAATATTGTTCTAAAATGAATATCAAATCTAATCAAAGCTCCAAGTAGAATCCAAGTGTAAAACTTCGATTTAAATTCTCACACAGATGTATTCTTTATGTTTCTTGATCTTTAGAAGTTTCAGCAATACTCGCAAACCTGCACTTCCTCAGCGCATCCATTCCCTGATTCAACAATTACATTTGCTTAAGGATGGAGTATACAGAGGCTTCAGTTATACCATTTCTTTTCTGTGTGGTGCCACTAAGCAGGCCCCTCTTACTTAAAATTTAAAACCTTAAAACTGTGCTGCTGAATGAATGTTGGACAAACAAATATGCTGCCTTAAAGCAATATCTAGAAAACTAAACTACTCTTACTAAATAAACTGCCTTCCAAGTAAACACAAAGATCCTTTCAGATGTGCAGACTTAGGAATTATTATCCTAAACAAACATTACACATTATTTGTTTTGAAGAAATCTGGAACACTGTGCTTCAAGGCACCTGTAAGTTATCAGAATTGACCGTCTAAATTTGCAAATGAAGAAACTGAGACCCTGATACAGAAAGAACTTGCTGAGAGGCAAAGAAAAAAATACACTATAAACTAGCATAGGTGCAATTACCTGTTTCTATCCACATACTCCACCTTCTCTGCATCCAATATATCACTACCATGATCATTTTAAGCTGACCTGAAAGCAGGGCATGTGATTTGTTCTGTTCCATGAACCTGGGTGATAGGCATTAAAATCATAATTGTGTCTACATGTATTAGATAATATTCTTTTTCCTACCCTATTTAGAGCTAATTCCATCAATCATGTTCTGAGTATACAAATGGATGAATGTCCTCATTAAAATTAATCAAAATAAAAATACTTTTTTGAGAGAATACCTTAACCTTGAAATAACTCAGATTATAATTTAGTAAAATTATGTCATGACTCCAAGTCATTGCTGTCCCTGTTGACAGTGGTGATAATGAACTTCTGTGTAAAGTGTGTCATTGTCAAATAATAATGATAAAGAAATTTCTGGTCAACTCAGTTCAAAATGGATCCTTCCATACACCAAGACATAATTAGAAAAATAAATTGGTAAATTAAATCCTAGACCTTAGAGGGTTAAGTCAATGTTCAATGGATCAAGTCTGACTGTGTGTATTTGTTTTCACTGTGCTAAAGTATACATACCATCAAACTTATATTTCTAACATTTTATAAGCAAATAGTTCAATGCTGTCAAATAACTCTAATATCACCAGCATTATTCCACAGCTCCAGAACCACTTTCTATCTGTGAAAATGAACACTACAAATAAAAATCTCCATTGTCTCTGCAGCAATCACATTTGTACTTTCTGCATCTAGTTTTGCCCTCACTACTTGACATCTATGGAATCTAGCAAAGGAGGATACTAGATTTTTGAGAATTTCATGCACTGTGTTTTGATCATATTCATTATCCCTCCCACAAGTTCTCCCAGATCCAATACCATTTCCCATGTGCCCAACTTTATGTCTCCCCCACATCAAGATCAATCTGTGCAGCCCAAATATCTTAGATATGTGGCCTCCCACTGGAGCATGGGCGACTTACCAATGATAACACTCTTAAAGAAAACTGACTCTTTCTCTCCCAACAGCTAGTTTTTACTAGAAGCTGCTCATGTATGAATGGAACTTCATGCCCAAACCTTCATCATGCTAGAATTACATTGAGGCATGGGCTTGCACTGCTATAGTGCAAGCTGTCACATGATTTGACTTCATATGTACAACTCTCTTGCTGTATCTAGAAGTCACTTTTTCTTGTAGCCATCAATTGCCTACGGTTCTTACAATCTTCTTCAGTGATCCCTGAACCTTGGGAAGATGGAATGAAAATAAATAATCCACTTAGGGCTGATGATTCTGCCGTCTCTTACTTTCTGTGTCTTGGTTAGTTGTTAGTTGTTGAATATAATATTAAAAAACAATCCATGCAATCTCTGACTACATTCTAGTAATGCAGTTTCCCCTCCCCCATTGGGAGCTGCAAGCCTAGGTTTTCCCTGTTTCCTACGATCTTCCCGGTCATCTATTACATGCAACAGTTAGTCTCTGTTAATCAACTTCTCAAAATTATTTCTGTTCATGTGTTAATCTCTACATTAGAATTATGCTTCTTTTGTTGCTGTAGCTTTATAAATAACTTTAAATAATAAAGTATGACACTTCATGCATTTTTCTTCCTCTTTGAGGTAGCTAGAACTATTAGGGGTTCCTTGAGAGTCTGTGTAGTTTTAGGATAGGATCTTGCATTTCTATGCAGTTACTAGGGGTTGCTTTGAGTTTTTCTTTCACTTGGAGTATTCTTCCAGCTCATGAACATAGATGAATACCTATAACCTGTAACTGGCTCAGCAGAAATAAAATTTAGAACACTTTGTCCCTCCCTTGGCTATCATATATTAAACAATGCTCTATAGAAAATTATAATATTATAATCTTATTCAAGAAAACAGCTGAAACCTGGTACCAACCTAAGGAAAAAATTGGATTCAAGAAAGAGATTCCGTAAAGTTCTAGAAATTTTTCATATTACCTTGCAGGCAAGAAGAGAACTAAACAATGATGAATCCTTCATAGGAGGGACGATGCATGGAGAGCTTTTGGGCAAGCCTACTCAGTCAGTTAGTGGGGTCTTGAGATAGTGAGTAGGGATTGAAGAGAATGGATGGTTAGACAACATTGCGATATGACCTCAGCAACCATGCCTAGAACAGAACTTCTTATCTGTGCTCACTTTTGGTATTCTACCTAATCATAAATCTTGTAGTTTGCTATACAAGAGAGACTGGTGGCAGACAGGGCAAGTAACTGGATGTCTTCTCAATGTGGACATGAATTAAATCTCTTTCTCTGTTTTTAAATATTAACTGTGCTTTAATTAGACTAGTGATGATAAGTAATAACCTGTTAGGAGTGCTATAGCAAAGATTCTAAACCTAATAACTCTGGTGTTTTCCATTTTGATACTTTCTGGTCAAACCATCAACCATCAGACCAAGGAAAACTTAAATTATTTAGATGTTGTGTCTTTTTGGCTGCAAGCAAGCTAGGTGCAAGTTTTATAGGAACACTTTCAAGGTGGCTAGCCATAACAATGCTTGCTTATTATGGATAAGCAGCACAGTCATAACAAACATTGAAATCAATTGCAAAGTTGCAAGATGGACTCGAGGTGCTTTCACTTTTACTGTTTTCTCAGAATTTATTTTGTGTCAATTTTAACTAAAAGAAACAACAACAAAAAAAGCTCTTTACAGGAGTAATTAGCATGTGTTATGTTTTAAATTCATTGAAGTTTGGAAATTTTATGTCTTGCTGGATTCACAAAACTAGTTAAAGCTTGTGGAAGAGGAGACAATGCTATACCATTGCTTCTGGGATTCTGCAGAGTGGAGAGACAAGCAGTAGGCAATGGTTCTTAGTATCCAGGGCTATGCTTCTATGCAAGAGAGTACAAGATGCCAGGGAAGTAAGAGAATCCCAGGACCCAATAGGGATGACTAGCTGAAATGCACAGCTAAGTGGAAACAGAACCTGTAAAGACCACCTCCAGTAGATAGGCACGGCCCCTAGTTGAAGGATGGGCCCACTCACCCATCTCATCTGGGTTTTTAACCCAGAAACGTTCCTATACAAAGGAAAGTCGGGGACAAAAAATGGAGCATAGGCCAAGAAGGGCCATCCAGAGACCACCTCATGTGGGGATCCATGCCATCTGTAGACACCAAAACCCTACACTGTTGCTCTTGCCAAGAGGTGCTTGCTGACAGGAACCTGGTATGGCTGTTCCTTGGGAGGTTCAGCCAGTAACTGACCAATGCAGATACGGATGTTAACAGCCAACCACCAGACTGAGTTCACCGACCACGGTGGGGGAACTTGCAGAAGGAATGGGGGAGTAGAATGGATTGCAACCCCATAGGAAGAACAATGTCAGCTTCCTGGGACACCCAGTGCTCTCAGGGACTAGACTACCAATCAAGAAGTGTTCAAGGATGGATCCATGGCTCCAGATCCACATGTAGCCGAGGATGGCCTTGTCTGATATCAATGGGAAGGGAGGCCTTTGTCCTGTGGAGGTTTTATTTCCCAATGTAGGAGGATGCTGGAGCAGTGGGACAGGATTGGGTGGGTGGGTAAGAGAGCATGCTCAATGAGGCAAAGGGCTGATAGGAGGAGGGTTGTGGAAGGGTACCTGGGAAGGAGGGCAGCATTTGAGATGTATACAAATGGAATGATTAATAAAAAATAAAAGAAAGAAAAAAGATGCATAAAGTGGAAACTTCAAATATTTACAACCTCTTTCTACTTATGAATTTTCACATGCATGTATAATGATGATAAAACATAATTCATATATTAGATAAAAAAGATAAGCCATAACAGTAATAAAATACATTAATGATCACAATACACTGTCATAAAACTTATGTGAATGTTCCATTTTTCTCCATTCCTTTTGCTTTCACTCAATGAAAGCACTTTGTCTCTTCAGCATCTCTGAAATTCCCACACCACTGCCTTTCACTTGGAGTCCATTACTGAATAAAACAAGGACCGTAAGCTTCCAAGCTCTGAAGTACCAAAAGATTTAATCTTATGAGTAAGACAGCTGATAAATGACTGGCCAACATATAGTGTATACTCCTCAGACATTCTGGAAAAGTAGATCTCTTGCATCCCAGTGTAGCAAAGAAAGATGACACATTTTATCACACTCCAAAGAAAAATTCACAGTTTAGAAACATAAATGCTTATTTCTGGTGTCTTCCGTTTAACATTATCAGACTTGTGGAAGTTTATAGGTAATCAAAACCGTGGCAAGTAGAACCGTAGGAAATTTGAACTCTGTTCTAAAATGAACAACTCCAAAGTAAAGGATATAATTGTGACCAAGGGGTTCTTGGGAAGCACATGTACAGTAGTGTGCCACCAACATCACATTATACTGTGATGAACTTTTCTGAAGAATGATAAAAGCTGTTTGTGTCATTAATACACTAAGTCGCAGAGAACTACTGTGTCAACACGTCTATGCCCGAGAGACATGACGAGAAGCAACTTCTTATAGCATACAGTATAGTTGAGTTGAATGCATAGTTGACTTAATACTGAGAGATGCAGACTTCAAATAACAGGATCTGTATTATGAATACTGTCTTGTTTCCATTTTCTCTGCAGAGTAAAGGTTTCAACAAATGTGGATAAACCCAGCCTGTAGACTATGAAAACCTACCTGAGAGGTCTGTGTTGGTAACATCATATAAAGCTAAAATGCCTTTTGGGAAAGGACTTTTAAAAGTCAGAAATTATTTAATCATAAAATATATTTGGGCCAAGACTGATTTTAATTCACAGAAAACTATGCATTTCATATAAACATTCTAAATTTATTTACATAACAAATAATGAACTCTACTCCAGATTGCCTCCAATGTCACTTAATTTGACCATAAAGGGGACTAAAAGTAAAAGTCATTATGTTTTGTCATCAACAGACTATGTCCTACATACCCTACAAAATGATGCCTGAAAAAAACTATGTATACACTGTAAAGAGCAGGCTACATTAAGCTCAAAGTGTGAAATAGTGTCACTAAGATGGGTTATTTTAATTATCATGTTTGTACTATAAATAGTTACTTGGGAAACCATGATAACAGAATGCTCGATTATGTTTCAATAATAGTAAATATTTAAATTTCTACTGTAAGACAAATAGCACAGTTACACTTTTGCTATAGTGTATAGACATTGTTTTATCTGTGTTTACTCAATATGCAAATTACTAAGGTAGCAAATGTTTTGAACAATAGCTATCTTCCTATATTTTATTTATTATAATTTTAGTATCTTTGATTTTCCCTTTTTTTCCTATTATTTATTCTTCTCTCCTACAATACATCCCATTCTCAGTCTCCCTCTCTCCACTCCTCGCAGTTCCTCTCCCATCTCCTGTCTCCCCATCCACTGCCCCTCTCTTTCCCTTCAGTAAAAAACAACCAGACTCTAAGTGATATCAACCAAACATGGCATAACAAATTACAATAAGACTAGGCACAACCCCTCATTTCCAGGCTAGATGAGGCAGCTTAATACAAAAAGGGTCCCAAGAACAGGCAAAAGAGTCAGAGATAACTCCACTCTTACTGTTAGGTGTTCCACAAAATCTTCAAACTAATAACAGCGTGTATACAAAGGACCTAGCACAGACTCTTGTATGTCTTGTGATTACTTCTTCAGTCTCTATGAGCCCTGCTTAGTTGATTCTGTGGGCCATGGTCTCATATACTCGATCCATCTCAACTAGTCTTACTCTTATAATCCTTCCTCTCCCATGATGTTCCCCAAGCTTTGCCTAACTTTTGGGTGTGGGTCTCCTCATCTGCTCCCATCAGCTGCCAGAGGAAACCTCTCTGGTGGCGACTGAGCTAGGCATGGGACTATCAGTATAGTAAAAACATCATGAGGAAACATTACATTGACTTTTGTCCTTGTACTACTTGTCCTCCTCGTCCTCCAAGATTTCGGAGCCATCCAGCTTCAAGTTCCTAAGCATTCAGACAGTGTTAGGCATGGGCTCCATTTTGTGGCTGGGGTCCCAAGTTAGACCAATTGTTGGTTGTCCACTCCAGCAAACTCTGATCCACCATTGCCCCAGAACATTTTGCAAGCAGGACAGGTGTAGGTAGGTTTTCTAACCGAATTGTTGTCCCAGTCTCACAAATAAGAGCCTTGTCTGGTTAAAGAAGATGGTCAGTTCAGACTCCAAATCCTCCATTACTCGAGGTCCTCGCTAGGGACACTCTCATTATTTCCAGAATTAGGTTTCCACATGGTCCCTTAGTGCCCCTTATTCCTATCTGCTCGCGTGCCCTCCCTCCCTCCCTCCCTCCCTCCCTCCCCCCCTCCCTCCCTCCCTCCCTCTCTCTCTCTCTCTCTCTCTCTGCTTTCTTTCCCTCCCTTCCTGAACTGGTACCTGTTCCCAGTCCAGCCACAAAGTCTATTCTATTTTTCCTTCCCAGAGAGAGCCAAGTGACCCCTAGAGCCCTCCTTGTTACTTTTCCTCTCTGGGTGATATCCTTTACTTAACAGCTAACTTCCACTTACAAGTGACTACATGTCAAGTTTGTCTTCTGGGTATGGGTTGCCTTGCTCAGGATGATTTTTTCTAGTTTACTTATTTGCCTGCAAATTTCATGATGTCATTTTTTCCCTAACAGCTGAGTAATATACCATTGTGTCAAGATACCACATTTTCTGTATCCATTCTTTACTATTATTTTATCTTTTTGAAATGTAATTTAAACCAAACCTCATCTTCACTTGAGTTATTACCTACAAAATTTATATATAAAATAAATATAAATTTTACTAAGTTTAACTTAAAATAATCTGAGTCATACTGTAGTGAGATAACTTAAGTTAACTTTTGTATTGATATATATTTTTACATAGAGATATTTACAATTGATATCAACTATAGATTATAGGTACCTATTGTAGTAGTCTAAATAAAATGTTTCTCCATAGTTTTGGACTGTTCGAATACTTGGACCCCAGTTAGGGATGCAGTTTGAGAAATTTAGAAGGTGTAACCTTGCCGGAAAAAATATGTCACTGTTTTGTTTACTGTTTGTTTTGTTTGTTTGATTGTTTGTGTTTTTAAACCTAAGAGGTTTGAAAAGTGGTAATCCATTCCTATTTCATTCTTTCTGCTTCTTGCTTAGGGTATAAGACATGTGGTCTTATCTTCTACTCCAAACACCATGTTTGCTCCTAGCTGTCCCTGCTATGATGATCTCTTATCTCTTTGGAATTGTAAACCAATTCCAAATTGAGAGAGTAAACTCTCTCTTCTGTAAGTTGCCTTGTTCAAGGTGTTTTGTTACAGTAAAAGAAAATTAACTAATATACATATTAATACTACTCTTATAAAACATTTTAATGCTGCTCAGTATAATAGGAAATAAAAATAATTAAGGTAGTTGAGTTGAAAAGATAAAGCCATTACTTATTACAAGATATATTACAAGATATATTACAAAATATTACAAAAGTATATTACATAAACTTTTATTACTTAACACACAAATACAATATGAAATTTGCAAAGGTATAGTTACCATATACAGACACTTCCTTGTATGTCTGGTGCTTAAGAATTAACACATAATATATAAAAATTACTATAATAAGTATGCATATAAATTATATGTATAATATATATATATATTACATTGTATTATCATATATTTTATTAATTCTGGCAAATAAAACAAATGCTGCTTTTCATGGAAGAGGTAAGATCTAGGAAAAGTGAATAGTTTGGTTAACATCAGACAGCATTTGAATAGAGAAATTTGTATTTATCCCTAGGAGCTTTGGCATTTGGCCTAGGTTGTCCCTTCCTCAGTGTTTGCACATTCCAGATAACATTCGTATTCCACTTCAATTTGAGGCTATTTATTGAATTCTGTTTGTCAGGTTTTGAATTTCATGAGTTAAGTTTTTAACATATTCACTACCATCCCTAACTCTTTCCAGATATGCTACGCCCCCCTCAGCTGCCAGTTTTGTTTCCTCTTTTTGTTGTCTTTTTGTTTGTTTGTTTGTTTGTTTGTTTGTTTGTTTTGGCTTGATTTAGTTTTTCATTCATCAAGTCTAATTTCTACTGCCCTTATATTCTTGATGTGAGGCCTTCAACTAGAGCAGGGAACTTACCAGAGCGAACACTCTTACAGAAAACTCCCTGTTCTCCCAGAAGCTATCAATTGTCAATACAACTCCTTAGCTAGAAGGTAGGTCTTTGTGTCCACCTTTCCTTTCCATGCTGGAATTTTATCTGGCTTGGACTTTCATAGATCATATGCAGGCTGCCACTACCTCTGTGAGTTCATATATGCAATTGTCTTGCACTGTCTAGGTGATGCTGTTTCCTTACAGTCATTCAACCACTTCTGGACCATACAATCTTTCTACCCCCATCCTCAATGGTTCTTGAGCTGTGATAAGCCTATATTATAAACATGGAGCCACCTAATATGTGCAAAATCAAAGCATCTCACTATCAAGTATATAGAAAGAGACTCTGCTGATAGCAACTATGCTCCTAGAAATATTAACCAGAAACTTATAGAGTTTATTAAGAGAAATGATGTCATACTAATTTTTCATCAGAGTCACAGATAACTAGAAAGATACACTCATCAGTAAAAAAAGGAACGACAGTTCTACAGATGTTAATTGTTCTACATTTAGTTTATAGAGGTAATCAATTTCCAATTGAAATCTTAGACTTTGTTTGATAAACATAGAAACTTTTCCTAAGACCTATCTAGTAGCACACATAAGAAAGTAAAATGTTTGTTAATTGAAAATGGATAA
This sequence comes from Grammomys surdaster, assembly GCF_004785775.1. Lineage (NCBI taxonomy): Eukaryota > Metazoa > Chordata > Mammalia > Rodentia > Muridae > Grammomys > Grammomys surdaster. Next base: position 2,301,668 of record NW_021620542.1, read on the forward strand.
TTGTGTTACCCTATTCAGTTGTTAATATGTCATGTGTATTACAGTTCTGGCACTGGAAAAGACCAATATCTTTTGAAATTTTGATTTTTGACATGTGCAAGTTTCTGTTATGTTTATGTGAGATACATCTTCAAAGGAAAAGCAAGCAATATATTTACTTTACAAAACTAAGAGTCAGTGAGATGGTTCAATGGGTAAAGGAGCTTGGAATATGAACTTGATGACTTAGCATCAAGCCCCAGAATCTGTGATTGAGGGAACCAATCCAACTCTGAAAGTCATCCTCTGGCTTCTGCCTATGTGCTGGGAACACGTGCACACTCACATATATGCACCATACCCCACTACTCACACACATTACAAAGCTGCAAAGGAAATTTCAGAGAAAGGCAAAGTAGGCAGTTAAGGCATGATAAGCATTTCACTTAGGTACTATATTTCAGGAAATCTCTAACTCACAGAAAGCCCTCTAGAAAAAAGATGTATAACCTGGGATCTGAAGACCGAGCTAAAATTATTTAAATGAAGGTGGGTTCTAATGATAAATAGTCCATTGATAGATGAAGAAATAATTATGAACCCTGCAAAAGGTATGCATAAGATTAAAAATATGAACAAGAAGAAAAGTGACAAAAGGAATGAAGAAGGTGTAGATAGAAGTGCAGGAGATGCGAGGATCTGCACTGCATCTCCAGTTGAGGGAAGGCAGAAAGAGAACACAACCGGCAGCACCAGTACTAACAAAAAATAGGAAGGACTAGGATGCAATGTGCCCACTGGGAGCAGGAAGGGAAAAGAAAATCGATTTTTCTTAAAAAAAAAAATGTTTTTTCAATGAAAGGGTAAGTTCTAAACAGCAGAGAAAACTGAGAATAAATTAATATGATTTTTAAAAGGGTTTTTTTGGGATTATTTATTTCTGTATGTAAGAATGCTTGTAAATGCCTGCCTAATGCCTTTGGAGGTCAGAAGAAAACATTGGATGCTCTAAGACATAGGGATGTTTGTGAGCCACCGTGTGAATGGTCACAACTGAATCAGGATCCTCTGGAAGAGGAACAATTGCCCCTGGCCTCTAAGCATAGATTCTTGCTTGAAGATGTGAAAGAAGAATATTTACTACCATGTCCCAAATACCATCTGTGAATGGAGTGAGAGGCAGGTAGGACCCACACAGTGACTTGAAATCCAAAGAGACTTTTAAGACAAAATGATGAAAATGAAATGACTGAAGAAGAAAAACGAGGCTTCTAGAAGATTTAATTAGGCCAATCCATTAAGTGAAAGAGGCTGGAAGAGAACAGAGAGATCTGGGTAGTTATAGAAATAAATCTTGTACCCAAAATACCATACTTTACAGGAGAAATGAGGAAAGCAATAGTGAGGGTGCCAGCAACTTCATGAAATTGTGGCAAGAAATTAAGAAAAACAATACTTACTCTAATTTTTTTTCATTTCCTTGTTTAAAAAAAAAAAACTAAATGATCTGCTAAGGAAATAAAGAAGACACAAGACTGGAAGAAAATGTAGGGACTGCTATATAGTTATAAACCAAGATGTTGGGAGTTCAGAACACAGATTGAACTGAAATCCTTCAAAGCACTAAGCACTGTATAGAGGAAGCACGAGGGTGCTGGGTTCTCAAGGATGCTACTGAAGTAGCATCAAAAGGAATTTAAATAATTCCTAAAGAATGCAAGCCACTTCAATGCCATGCATTTAAGAGTATTAGTGGTAGCACAAATAACTCCTGCATGCCCATAATGACTTAAATGAGTACACTTGAGGATACTATATTTATTCTAGAACACTGCATGTGACGATTTATCCAATTAGTGCCCAACCTACAGAATCCATTTCTATTTTGAGATATGTCATGCTTTATTATTTTAAGTCATTCTAAGGGATGACATATAAGCTAGTGGATTATGCTTCGGTTTCTACCCATATGATTTGTTTTGAGGATGGCTTAGTATTCTGACCATATACTCTAGAATGTTTTCAAAATGGAGAGACAGTCAGGAAATGATAACTGAAACATTTTGACACCCATTGATCTTTCAAAAACCTCAATAGGAACATAGCTAGTCTTGATAGCACTTTGGAGAACAATGCAGTATTTACTGTGAAAAGCATTATACATCCATAAATCACAAACTAAAACGTGTTGAAGTCACAGGAACTCTATGACTTTGAGAATATTTTAAACTTCTATTGCATTGATGCTGCTCTGTCTTTCTCTGCAAAATCCTACCATTGTATTCTGTCCCATATAGTCCCTGCCAGTAGAGATAACACAGTGACAGAGAAACAGGCACTCTCAGGGACCAGAGAAGTTTAAATTTTAATTCTCATCCTACAAAATACTCATATGCTTTCTGACCTCAGAAATGTTATATCTTCTCAATTCAGTTTTCTTTAAAAACTGAGACTAATAATAATATGTCATAAGATAATTGTGAAGATTAAAAGAAATAATGAATGCTAGTGCTGAATTATTGTCAATATTAATCAATATGATTTTGCTTCTTGTGCTTTTATTAAAGTGTGGTTTTCAGTCAGCAGTACATGTGAATCTTAACAATAGAACTTCATATGTATTAGCATATATTCGTGTATCTACCAGCGAAGTCAGTGACTAGATCTACTTCATCTCCACAAACCCAGAATGTTCCTTTTCCTTCTCCAAAACACCACTATCTCTCAAAATACCACCATATAAAAAGTCCCTCTTCCTGTTAATACATTGCTTGTTAAGTCTTAACTTATCATTTGTTTTCTGTGCTTAAGTATTATTTTATTCTAATATCAAAATGTACTTTATCATCAATTTTATAAAGGAATTGAAATTTGAACCTCTAGTGGAGCCACTGTGTAATTTAGAGTTTTAGAACAGAAGACCTACAGTTAATGTTTCTAGAAAAGGATTTGTGAAATCAGCATCATACATAGAGATATCTTTGTTTCTTTTGTAGTTTGTTGTACAACCTCAGAGAATAGGGTTACACCTACGCACCTCAAATGAAGAACAAATGATCATAGACAGGATTATCATATGATTAATAGATATTACTATCTTCTTCTTCCATCACATTCAACTTGCAAGGAGTGTATTGTTATTTATTTGGCCCAGAAATCCAGAACCTTCTGTGTCTTCATGGCTTTTGGTATTGCAAATAACAGCCAGGGAAGTCTGTAAGTCCTTTCTAAATGTAGCATTTTCCATGTAATTCCAACATGCTGCTTCTTTTGCCTAATTTATCTTTAGGCTTTATTATTTTAGTAGTGCTTATACAATTAATGTTGAAACCTTTCTTGTTTCTGATTACCTTACTCGTATTGTTCCTAATGCTTAGGTGACAAAATGATTGACATCTAATTTACTATATCCATTGACTCCCTTGGATATATGCTTACAAAAGGTGAAGCCCTGTGTCAGTCTAACGAGCATCTTAAATGAGTCTAAATTGTATTTGGTACTGTCATAAGGGCAACATGCTTACCGTATGAAATTGCTAGAGACAGCTGACAGGGAAGTGGTATGCAGAAATAATTAAAATTGCCCTGGACCATTTTACTCCTCTAGATAATGTGATCTGACTCAGCTGCTTCTCTGTCCTCCTGTCCAGTATTTCTAAGACAATGAAGCAATGATCGTGCTGTGATGCTTTAGTGGATACATCTTACAGTCAGTGACAGCAACTCCCAGACTCATCAATATCATAAAAAGCTTTTACAAATACCCAGTAGATATATTTATTTCCTTATTTCACAACTGCAGAATTTGAACTCACTTCTAAAAACTGATGTAATATATTGGTTTATGCATATGTAGCCAGTCATTTTGAATTTTGGCTAAGAAGCTAAAGTGAATAGCATCTGAATTTTAGAGGCATGCATGTGAGTCAAAGTTCTTAGTATAGTAGTTGAACAATTCCTATTGTGTCCATTTTCCTATTTTAGATTCAACATTTTAAGTAAATATAAATATGCATATTACATTCTAGTTAAGTTCTGGTATGGAAATGTTACGTCAAGGTGAAACCTTGTGCTTAATGAAGTATTTGTTTTCTATCAACCTCTGTCCCTTAATTCCCATTACTGAAGAAAAATACTCAACAATTCTTTAGATTTGACCAGAGAACATATATGGGAAGCTACGGTCATCTTCCATAGGACTGTCACCATCAACTGTACCCTGCTCTAGCAGCCTTATGAAGATGAGGAAAGTATCATAAAATAGAGACAAGGCATGGGGTATAAGACCCTTGGAACATTTAAAGTACTAACTGATAGGAATGTAAATGGAAAATTCTTAAGACTACTTGTTGATAACATACCTGGATGGATATTTGAGGAGAGAAATGATTAAACCATGTGAATAATATGACATTTAAAAAATTCTTGTCTATGGGTTTGCAATCTTCTAAGACTGACTTCATTAACATACATACCTAGATTTTTTTCAAAAGAGTAAAAACCTGTTTTATGTTCAGAACACAATTCTATGAAAGATATAGAGTTTCCAAGTGTCCCAGGATCTACCATAAACAAATAACATAACTACATCCTATACTCAAATACATTTGATATCATTGATGAACCTCATTGTCACCAAAAGACCACAGTGTATTATGGGCTCATTATACATTAGTCTATACATGCTGGATACTTTTACCTTATCTGTCATTTTTTGCTTCAGTTCCTCAATTAAATATTTTAGTGTTATGCAACTATTGATCACATCCATTTTGGTGCTAATGACATTAAGCTATGCTTATAGAAACCCAATTAAATTTTATTGTGTGTTATTAGTATTTTGTGTTTAAGAAACATAGTCAAAACTGAACTGAATTAGAGAAAATTTTCTTCTACCACAGCAGTAGTTTAGTCAGATCCAATACAGCAAGTTGTGATCAAAAGTCAGACTTTCTTTCCATTATTTAGCAGCAGCTTGTTCTGTTGACTACTACTAAGTGGGATAAGAACAGAACCAAACCTATGTTTGAATTCTGAATTTTTTATGCCCTTGCCAGTGATCTTTGTGATCTTCCTTCTCTAAAGAGTATTGATGAATTTTCTATAAAATCCAAATAGAAATAAGTAGCAGAGAGGGGAGGGGACTTGGGGAAACCACTAAAATATCTCAGATGCCAGAGTTGAGAGAGGATCCCAGGACCCAATGGAGATGACATTTGATGAAATCCCAACACCAGGGAGATGGAACCTGAAGAGACTACCTTTAGTAGATAGACATCCTCCCACAGTGGAGGGATGGGGCCATCTAAAATTTTTTAAGCCAGAATTGACCCTGTCAAAAGGAAATGCAGGGACAAAAATGGAGCAGAAATCTCAACTTTAAAAGACTGATTCTCACTTTCTCTGAAGCCATTAAATGTCAGTAGCTCTACAACTAAGGATAGGCCCTTGTAAGATTTCCCCAAACTATGTTGGCATGTCCACAGTACTATCATTGTGCGGTTCTTATTTAGGTCAACATATTATTGAGATTTCATAGGTGTAGCTTTCCTTTTTTTTACATTTTAAATTTATTTTATTTATTTAGCTAGTATACATAATAGTGATTTTCTTTAAAAAAAAAAATACTGGCAACCTCATGAATTTGTATATTGTCTGTACTAAGGCCTGTGTCTTTCCCGTCAGTACATGTGCAACTCTCTTGTCACATATAGAAGCCAGAATCTTGCAGCAAATGTACTGGTACTCTGGCTTTTCCAATATTTTTTCCCCCTCTTCTGAAATGTTCCATGAGCCTTAATAACAGGACTTGTGTTACAGATGCAACAGTTTTGGCCAGAAACGCAGTCATCAGTTGTTCTCTGAATCCTGACCAGTGATGAATTTCTATGATGTTTTCCAAATGCTACAAAAGGAAGCTTCTTGGCCATGGAACGGGAGCTATACTTATCAGTAGAAAAAAAGATAAGGGTTGAAATACAGTTAGAGATTGTGCTGGTTTAGAAAAGTAACTTTAGTGCTGTCTCCTCTAGGTTCCCTGGCCTCCTCACTCATGAGTAGTCTGCTAGGTTTACAACATCAGGCACAATTGCCCTCTAATTAAGTGGACTTTAAGTCCAATTAGACAGCTGTTGTTTTTATTACCCAGTGTATCACCATTTCAGAATGGCTATTTAAACTAAGTTTAATGGTCTTGTACATAATTTTTACATCAAGATTTCTTTCGGTTCTAAGATCAGAAAGAAAATTCTTATAAATTTGAAGAGATTTTTATATGTCAATTATACTTTCAATTTAAAAGGTCATTTATTTTTTAATTGTAACAACTCTGTCATTTACTCTTCATGATCAATATCTCAAATATAAAAATTAAGACTGTTTTTAGGGTCAAAGTCTGATTTCACAAAAGTATGAATATAGTTACACAGCATTTCTTTCACCATAAATGGAATGCTTCAAATTGTATTCATGGACCTTTGAATGCAGGCATTTAATTCCTGAGAAATCAATAAAGTCTTCATTGTCTGAGTACAGAGAGCAGTAAATTTTTGGAGTGGTAACATCCTTGTATTTTCTAGAAAATTATATTGTAGAAAAATCAATCCTAGAGTGCTTTACCATCAAGCATTATCATTTTTTTGCTTTTCCTCATGAAAAAAATTTATATTGGTAGCAGTTTATGATCTAATAATTTTCCTGTGTCACTAGTTAGATTTTATTTTATCATAAAATTCACATATAACATATTTTGTATTACTCATCTGTCTAGCATTGAAATTACTTTCAATAGAAAATTCTCATTATATTTACTAAGTATTCACAACTGTAATTCTTTGCAAGTATTCTATGTTATTATGAGGTAGGAAATAGAATAATTATACTTTACTTTCCTGTTTGACATAGATTCTATTTGCTTAGAATGTTCAATCCAAAGACCCATGGACACTACCACCACTTATCACTCAAGTAAATTTTGTTCTTTAGAATTGCATACAATAATGTTTAGGATATTGATTGGCTGTACAAGTTCTATATGCAGAAACAAGGTAAACATCATGGATACATTTGTATCACTTATAAAATTGGCATTAAAAAACTAAATACCTCTTAATTGTGTCTGGAAATTAGAGAACCTGAATATAAAGACTGGATTCTGTGCCTAGGATAAGAGCTCACTCAGAAAAAAAAATGCATGTTGTGTATGTATGCAGTCTGAGTTTGATTATCTGCACCCATTTAGAAATTTGAGATGCTGAATCACAAGTAATCACAGTGCAGGGGAAGCTAAGGCAAGAGGATCTTCAAGCTGGCAAATCAGATAGTCTACATGAATTCCAAGTTTGGGTAAAACCCTCTCTCAAAAAACAAGGTGGAGAGAAATTAAAGACGAAACTGAGAGCCAATCTCTGTCTATGCACACATGCACATGAACAGAAACACATACACATATGTGCTCACACACATATGTATATACATACCATGTACTTGTGTGTACACAAACACACTCACACACACACATATAAACAGAACCAGTTCTGTTATCTGTTCTACTATGTAGCTCAGTGATGGGCATGTACCTAGCATGCATTATATCTTGTATTTGGCCCTAGGCACTGAGACAATAGGATATACTCAGTAGCTAGTACCTTACTATTGGTATGAGTTCAATTTAGGCTTTATAAAATCTACTAACAACAAGCATTCTATGACTTATAATATTAATAGTCTTAAAGACAGATGTTTTTTTCTAGAATAAAATGAAACTTCATTTCATGATTCTAATACACAAAAGATGTTTGTATGTGTGTGTGTGTGTGACAGAGAGAGAGAGAGAGAGAGAGAGAGAGAGAGAGAGAGAGAGAGAGAGAGGCTTGTTAATCACTTGTGTGTGTGAAACACCATAAAAAGACAAGACTTTCTTGTACTCTTACAGTAGTGTGTAAGTATACATGAAGTTTACATATGTTCTATAGGAAAGAGGCTAAAAGGACACCATGTTTTTTAGGAGCCAGTATTTGAATATTTTCTATTTCTTCAAGTAATTTCATGTAGATAGTCTGAGTCCTCAGCTAAGGTGATGTTTCTACCCTTGGTTCAGACCACATTCACAGTGACAGGAGTTGATCAGTGACCATTTTCCCAGTCTGAAACAGATGAAAATGAGCTATGCTGCATGTCACAGGTGGAGCATGTTTGTGCTCCTGTGCTATTTTTAGCATAGCAAACCCTAAGCATTGGAACTCAAGGATCACCCTTCTAACAGAAGACTTCTGTCTTTCTCAATACAATACTTTGAAGATTTGTTATTATTTCATCTCAAATAAACCATTACATTATACCCAACAAATGTTGTCAACATTTTAAAAATCTTAGTTATTTGAGAGGAAAAGAGTCAATGTAGGATCAGAATTAGCTGTCAGACTTGGCATTAAAACGAGATATGGTTTTACTACATTACATTTTCATTTTATGTAACCTTTTTCCTCCCTCTATATTTTGAGAATGCAAGTTAGTTGTACAAATTAGAATTTGTCTGCTAAGCACATAAATTTATGACTGGTGCATACTGTGCTCTTTGAGCTTTATTAATTGTTTGTTTTAACTATTGCTTTTAGTCTTTTGTTGTTTAGCAATAAACTTCCCAGAAAGTTAGATTGTTAAACATTATACAGTTTGTAGACCTGTGGTATCTTTAAACTTTATAATATTTACCTAAAGCAAATTCACAAGATTAAACACCAGTGCTCTATGTGATAATATGGAAGTTTTAAAGAATGGCCCCTGATGCTCATGTTTGTGTACTTAGCCCCCTGTTGTTAAGATTGTTTATAAAAGATTAAAAAGTATAGCCTTTTTGGAGAATGAGTGTCATTTGTGCTTGGCTTGGAGGTTTCAAAAGACTCAGGCCATCCTTAGAGTGATCTCTTTCATCCTACTGGTGGATCAAGGTTTGAGCTCTGAGCTATTGCTACCGTGAATTTGTCCTTCATGACAAACTATCAACCTCTGAAACCTCAGGGCAATTTACTGTTTCCTTTCATAAGCTGCCTTAGTCATTGTATCTTATTACAGCAATGAAAAATAACCAAGACAGATACCCATCCAGGTAGTTAACAGTACAATCCTTATCAATCTTAGAGAGGCTTGACTATATTTTTTGACATTATTATCAAGCCAGTTTACTCATTGTTCATAAAAATTCAAAATTATTTGAAACAGTTGAATCAAACAAAAATCACAATAAATGGATAATATCCAAAGGTTTTAGACACACTCACACACAATGTAAATTTCATGTTTCCATTATGGTTGGAGTACATTAATTCAGGCTGACCTTTAGAAGAACGGCACAGGTAAGTTCCCACACAAAATTTATGACAACTAGTTATTAGAGAGGAAAGTATAAAATATAACCTGAGGGTCACCAAAGGCAAGGATGTATGTTCTTCCTGAACTGGCTTGTTGTCTCATTTTGAAAGCAAATTTGTAATGAGATCCAATGGTTGTGATGACAACCCTGTATGGTATTCATTATGTTGTCATTGTCAATATTACGACATTGTGACCTAATTTTATCAAAATGATTAAGACTCAGGACTGAGTACTGAGTGTCTGCAGAGTAATTTGAGAGATTCTCATATGCATGCCAGTTTTTCTCCTGGACAATTCCCACAGCCCTCAACTTTAAAACCAAGATGAGACAAAGTCACTCATAATTGATATAAAAAGTAAAGAACACGTGTATGTGAACAAACATTCTGAGGTTTAAAAGCTCAACTTGGTGCCTCTTTCCTCCTGAGTAGATGAGCATACCTAGCTCTGTTGACTGAGCTAGTCTCAATTAAATTTCCACCTAGATTAATTACTAATGGTTCTTCTGTTTGCTCTCAGGAAGTCCAAGTTGGTAAAATGAATTGCCCTACTTTAATCTCAAACATCTAAAAACATCTTCTGTTAATCTCAACACGTTGTCTGTATAAATACTTGTTTGTCTAAGGCCCATCAAAGCTGAGGTTACCATGAAAAAGTATTAACAATTTGCCATGAAGTTATCATGAAGTTATTTGTCTCAGAGGACAAGGGAAAAGCTATTAAATGTGTTTTTTTATGTTTGAATACTATGTCTTCAGAAAACCATAACCTGCTACCATAAATTCACAGAGTCCAGTCTGAGGGTAAATAAACCGTTTCTTGCCTGACTTAGAAATAATGGCGTAAAGCCTGATAAAAAATCAGTAATTATAATTGCTTTCTCTACTTCTATAAAATGGCAAACTATCATCAGTACATTGACCTTTTATGAGCAAGCTAACACTAACAAATCTATATGTTATTCCAAAGGGTGCATGTGAACGGGGGATAAAACTAAGGCAGCATGTCAACAAGTCTGTTGTAAAGTTGACAGAGACATGTAAACTGAAGTGAAGTTCACTGAAATAGCCTATACTCTCAGTTATTTATATGTCACCTCATTCATTATCTCTAAATATTTACTATAATATTTGATTGTTCTATATTCTTTCTTATATGTTGCCAGTGTTCTCCAAATGAACAAGATCCTGGGTTGACCGTTCAACCATGAAAAAAGGGTTGAAAATTTAGGTGTTCTGTTACCTTTAGATATATAAATTCAGCTACATTTATTCCACAAATTGTACTGTGAACATATATGCAAATATAACATATTTTTATCATATTTCTATGTAATATTTCACATAAATGCTAACCCTTTTTCACTTAATTTTTTATTTGCTAGAAAATACTGGAAATTAAATTCATGGCTATCTCCATGCTTAGAAAATGTTCTCCCAGTGAGGTATATTCCCTGTCCAGAAATGACAATTTTAGAGTATTACATTACCACAATGACGATTACAGTACACATCTCATGATGTCTATTCTTTGGGGACACCCCATCTGAGCCTTAATCCAGAAGAAGGAAATCAATATTTTGAGACAAAGAGGAAGAATAAGGTAAGGGTAACACTGAATCCTGATACCTATGACTGACCCACTCAATCCATTATGCAAGAAGCTAAGTGGAATCCAAATTTATAACCAATGATTCTACTTTGAATTGAGAGAGGGGATAAACATTTTCATACAAAATGTATTTTGCATCAGATTCAATGAATTAAAGTTTTTGTGTTATTATAGCTCTTGCTTATCTTTTTTAGACGTTGAAGAAGTAAATGGTAAATATAAGCTTTATATGAAAGTATATGGAAAATAAGTTAAGAAAACAAATGACATAAGTTGAGTTGAACATGGCATCCTTGTATGTTTAGGAAGAAATATGGATCCTTTTATCAGCAATCTGAAATCTAAAGTTCGTATTTCACCTATGTTGTCTAGTCTAACTTTTATACGTTTAGATGTAGGCTGAACAAGGGGGCTAAAAAGCCACCTATAATACAACAGTTCCAAGAGCGTAAGCTACTTATGAGCCTTTGAATTTCTGAAGCAAAACTGAGAAGGCAAGGTGACTTGCAGTAATGAGGAAACTGATTCTAGCCCTCACTTCACAGTGAAAACTTATCACAAATAGGATAACTCAACTTTATGAATCATCATTTAATTAATGTGAAAACATTTTCCCTAAAAGTATATGGATGTTTATAGAGGGCTACATACTGAGTAACTAGCTTTGGCTATAACAAGATTGTCAGGTAGGATGTGGGTAAATGATAGATAAGGATATATTATAACAATGTAGAATTCAATTATAAACATATCACGTAGTTTTGTAATTGAAGTACAGAAGAAATAATATAAAATTGTTAATTAAATCTAAAAACAGATCACTTATGTCTGCCACAGTATATCATACACACAAGATAGTTGATACACACACACACGCGTGCGCACACACTCACAGAGTTTTCTACTAATTGTAATATATTTTTCATTTGTGGGAAATATGAGTTTTGACGTGATGCTGCAGTAGAAAACACCATTAGAGTGTAAATCTCAAGACATACTTGTCACTTTAAAGCATAAAATATGACAGTTTAAATGCTTAACACTTAAATTTGATTGCCATACTGCTACCTGAATGAAAAGAATTTTGTATGAAATACAGATTGCACATTTTATCATGCAGTCTTTCAGAAAATGGTGCCTTAGATGCACTGACATTTTCAGAGCAAGTACATGGAAGAAATACATTTTGTATAATTAAATTTTAAAAAATCAGAATCTAATAAAATTAGAAAAGTTTATCAGAACCGGACCTATTAATAAAGATAATTGTAACATATAGCAATTTTGACATTTATTTTTTATTGTAGTTCACTTCTATTTAAGGAATAAATTCTTTAATATTCATTCAGATAATTCTCATTCTTTTTCTTTGACATGAGAAAAATATTGATTTAGGTAAAATGTCAACAATTTTATCATTTGAAACTGAGGTCTTCAGAATCTGCTTAGTTGTCAATGGAATATGATGAGCCTAAAAGCTAGCTGCTCTATGAGAAATGTCCTGATGCCATAAGGACCATGCTAGTTCATGCCCAAAGTTGCTGCCTTCTTTCTTTTGGTTTTCATAACTATGAATATGTGGATGCACATTCCATATAGTCACAATTTGAGCCAGCTTGTGAATTAAAATATCTATGATGAAGATACATTGTTTTCCAAATACAAGGGTTGACAGGATCAAAACCATAGAAACAGCAAACAAAACATACTTGATGCTTTGAATATGACAGACTGTAAATCTCATATCAGACCACTAAAATTGCACAGAGCAAGCTTCTATATGCTATAAAATGGACAGCACACCCATTGGAATCTCTCTCTCTCTCTCTCTCTCTCTCTCTCTCTCTCTCTCTCTCTCT
>NW_021620542.1:2314498-2347007 GCF_004785775.1 Grammomys surdaster
TCTCTCTCTCTCTCTCTCTCTCTCTCTCTCTCTCTCTCTCTCTCTCTCTCTCTCTCTCTCCCTCTTCCCCCCACTCTCTCTCTCTCACACACACATACACACACAAACTCAAACACACACAGTAGAGAACAAACATTACATCAAAATGAAACAACAACATGGAAATGCTATCAAATTTGCAGCAGGATTTTCTTTTCAATTTTGAATTGCTAATATTAAAATTTAGTTAAAAGATCAAAATAACCAGCAGATCATCAAAGATTACTTTATTTAAAGCCTAGGAATTCCTTTTTCATTCCAACCTTTCCCACCCTCCCTCATCTTACACTGTTTCCAGTCCCTACGAATTACTAGTGGACATGTGCTAGTGTCCAACTATAGTAATGAAAGAAAACATGATGCTCGTGGTTCTTGTCTTGTTCTGAGGAAGAACCACACAGTTACTATATTTAGAACCTAATTATCCCTTTGAGTTCTAAGGTGTTTATTTTTTTTAAAGATGAGTACCCCACTGTTAGGTGCATGCAGATTTGTAACAGTTACAACTTTTTGTTCAACTGATCATTTGATTCGTTGTCTCTACAAACAAGTTTTTTTTTTTGTCTTAAAAAATGTCAATATTTCTATTCTTACTAGGTTTAAGTGTCTACTCATTTGAGACATTATTTTCCATCCTTTTATTTTATTTCTTTGTGCATCTTTCCTGGTAAAGTGACCTTGTTGTAGGACAACATACTCTTGCTACTTTTAAAAGACATCAAAATGAGGTGCCATGGTACAGACTTACAATCTTATTACTTCCAAAACTGAAGAAAGCTGGCTGTTCAGAGTTGTAGACAATCTCAGTTACTTAACAATCTCTAGGACAAGCAGGGTTACAATGTGGAATCCTGCCTTTAAAAGTAAAATCGTCACACATATACTCACCCATTTTTTCATGAAATTGGGTGATTTAGGCATTTATAGTCAAATTACCATTGATAATAAGAGATCATTATTTCACTGATTTTTGTTCTAATTATTTTGAATATTTCCATTCATTTCTTCTTCTTATGACTCTCTGTAGTTTTGATAAAGAGTTTATGGCTCTTTTTCACTTATGCTTTGGGAATCTACTCTTCTTCCAGGACTTATATCTTCATTATATCTGTTTTAAAATTTTAGAAAACATTTTTTCCTCGTTGTTGGAAGGAAAGCTTTGTCTACAGTAATCTTGGTTGGCAGTTATTTTCTTTGGGAGCTTGGGAAATAACATCCTCAATCCTGACCTATTATGTATCAACAAAGGAGCTATGTTAATCTAAACAGGATATTTTAAATGGAGCCTCCTGATTTTCTTTCAGAGATTTAAAATTTCTTTTTTTGCCTTGTGCTTTTCACAATTTGACTATAATACATAAAGCCATAAATCTCTGATTATGTCATCTTGAGCTAGGATAAGCCTCCTATATATAGATATTTTTACAAAAGTTAGGAAACTTTTATGCTACTGATCATTGGCTGGAGTTTTGTCCTTAACATTTATCTGCTCTCCGTTCGGTGCTCTAAAAGTGTAGATTTTTGTTCTTGTTATAGTATCCACAAGCTCTGAATAGTCTATTTTACTTATTCACATTTATAGGCTAATTTCATCTTTATGTATGTGTATCTGTGAGTGTATGCCTCATGAGTAAAATTGTACAGTGGAAGACAGATCAGTGTCAGATACCCTGGAGCTAGAGTTTCAGATGGCTGGGATCCACTGGAATTGCTTAGTCACTGGGAACCAAATTCCTCTGATACAACTTTAAGCATTCTTAATTCTTTCTGAGCCATTTCTACATATCTCATTTACTTGCTTGCTTGCTTGCTTGCTTGCTTGCTTGCTTGCTTACTTACTTACTTACTTACTTGCTTGCTTGCTTACTTATATATTTATAGATACTGTGTAACTATCTAGCCCAGGCTGTCGTGAAACCTACTGTGTAGACCAGGCTGGCCTGGAAATCTCAACAAATCTCTGCTTCTTCACTCAATGCTGAGATTAAATATTACATTATTATGACTGGCTTTAATTGAGTTCCCTTAAAATCATTCTTTTGAGTCCTGTCTCAAGAATTTCACCATTTTCAGGCTCCATGTAACCTCTAGCAATAGACGTATATTGTTTGAGAGACAGTCTTTACCTTGTTTTCATTTGTTTTATATTGTGATGAGATTTTCATAGCCATGAAGATCAAATATTGACTCCTCTTTATTATGTAGTTTTCTGGCTCAGTGTGCCAGTTTGGTGTGTATGGTTTACCTTTCTTATAGTTAGAAACTATAGCAATCTTTGTATGGTATCTCTAGCTGTGACTAATATCTTTGAATACTGCATACGTAATGGCAGAGACACCAGACTCACTGAAAGTGTGAGACATGCAAAAGTGATGACATTTCAGGAAGGTGTACTTAGGAGAGCAACAGATATAGGGTGTTCAATGATAGCCTCTATTGAGTGACAGGCACATCTTCCAGTACTATTAATGTTATTCCCACAACAAAAGGACATATGGCACTGTATCCTCAGCAGTAGTCATGGGACTATAGCATTTCCCCTTTAGTCTCTCATATAGGTCAAATTGTTGCACATGGAAAGGCATTGGTGAAATGCCCATCACAACTGCACCATTCACATCCAGTCTTAATAGCACTGTCTACGTTAGTAGACGTGAAAAAGCAGGGACTAAATACCTGGGCTGTCAGGAAAAATTCTGGTGTTCCCTACTGCCACTTCAATGACAATGTCCACCTAAGGAGTGCAGCTTTATGTTGGGCAAATGCACAATTGTTAATTCCTTCTGTTAGGCAAACTCAAGATTAGAATAATAGCTACATTTTAGGGCCATCATTTCACTGCAAACAATTCTGAGGTCAGTGCTGCAGTGATGATTTTGCTCTATCAATCACAGGCAACTGAATAACAGAAACTATGGAGGCACCTGCCTTCAGCTCCAGTACCTGCATAAATTCACATTTGGTTGGCCATAGCCTGAGTCCAGCTACCCTGGTTCATCAGGTCAGCATCTATTGTTATCTTCCTTGTCTTCCATGGAACAGAGTAAGCTTGGGTCATATTTCCTCTACTGAGACTGATAGAACTGTGAAAAAAAGTGTTTCCAAAGTTAGAATAGTGAAAGGCTCATGAAGTTCAAGAAATGGGAATATTCAGGGAATGGAAATAGTGGTAGAGTAACCCAATTCAAGAAATAGCTTACTTCTCAAGATAGTTCCTTGATATAACACCCCTAAGGTAGCTTAGTGTACATAATGCAGCCTTACTCAAACCTATGAGAATGGCAATTTTTTTTCAGTAGTCAGGACAGCTAGCACCCACAGAGATAGGTGGCTGATTCACCTTTGCTTTTCAAATAAAAGAACACTCCACATTCACAGCCATGAGGAGGGCAACTGGGACATTGTGTTTCCTTTACTATGTTGCCTGGGTCACTGGTTTTAGTATGTTTTCTCTCATCTATTTATAGTGACTTCCTATGATCATTTACTTCAAGATACATTATGCTCCTTCAACTTGGAGTTCTCTAAACAGAGCAGAGTGTAAGGACTGACAGTTGTATTCATCCAAGTTTGAGCTTCAGTGTACCAAATTCTTGTCTATCATCCTTATAAAAATGTCACCTTGCTTGTGTTCTAGAAAGGTTTACATGTGGTTTATGCCTAGGAAGAGCATTTCAAGGACAATTTCCCCATCTGAAGAACAATTTTTATTATTGCTGTTGTTTATAGTTAAATTTTAACAACTTTGCACCTTTGAAAGATGGATTGTATCCTCTGGCAACGCAAGAGCTTTCCATGACTTCCTGATAATCACTAAAGTCATTTTCAGCTTGTTTACCTATATATTTGTATCTTAGGATCTAAGAAATGCATAATAGAATAAACAATAGAAGACAGTAAGTTTAGAAACCAGTGGTTTCCTAATATGAACAGAAGTTCTGTGTAGTAAGTGATATTTTTACAAATATTACAGAAAACATCACTTAGAATTACTAAAATGTAATTACCTCACAAGATACTTGGATTTGCTATATGTATGATGCTTGTACCAATTGTATGTTGATGCCTGGATACACATTTTCAGTTAACAGCTAATAAAAGTTGCCAGAACAGAGAGGTCCAGTATGCATTTCATCACTTCAGACCCAAAAATAGTGGAAGAATAGGGTTTTGTTTGTTTGTTTGTTTGTTTTTAAGGTAAGAAATTGGTTGAAAAGAAAGAGAGATGGAATGTTTCTGCAGATTGATTTTGTATTTGACTAGTTAATGTGGTCCCGTGTAGAAATCAGCTAACAGAATCTAAATGGTTGTCCAATGCAGAGGTGATCAGATAAGAGTTAAAGTAACAAGGTGGGTTTTGTAAATTGAAGTAATAAAGCATCCAGATAAGCATATACCGGTTCATTTGGATGTAAGGATTCTCATGCAGGTTGTATAAACATATAATCATAAGGGCTGGTTGTTCGGCAAAATTTAATAGCTTTATTTTTGTACATCAATGGAATAACATTTACAAGGCTGATAAAAACAGAAATAAAAGCAGGCTATAAGAGAAATCATCAAAATCTGCTTTATGTTTGGTTTTGATTGTGAATTGTCCATCTTCTCTAAGACTATTAAGAAAGTAGATGATAGAAAAGTGACTATCCCTAGGCACATACTAGTTCATTTACTACATCAGTGTCTCTGTGCTGGTGTCTGTGTGTATATGTGTTAGACATCTATTTTGTTTCTCTCACTGAGAAAGAGGAAAGAGGGAGGGAGGAAAGGAGGGAGAGAAGGAGGGAGGAAGGGAAGGAGAGAGAGAGAGAGAGAATACTACCATTTTACCCATCTCTCACTCAAGAGAAAGAAAAGCATACATCACAGAGTGAAAGTCTGGAGTTAGAGATAGAACCTTTATTTTCTGTTTGTTGCTGTGACCATTGCTTTTATTTGCCTTTTTAAATTTTAAGCTTCAAAGATTCAGCGGTGCTTTACTGCCTGATTATTAAAGCAAATTCTCAAAGAAATGTTCTGCTAATCCCTCAGCCAAATCACCTCACAATTGTAGGAGCCAAGGTAGAGAGATGAATTAATTCCAATACCTGTAAGTCAATCCAAGGAGGTCATGAGTGCCTTTGTTCCTATTTAATCGTTGGGAACTAGATGCCAGAAACAATACTATTTCTTTTTTGTAGTCAGATCCTGAAAACATAGTGTCTGGAAATCTTATTTAAATCTCTTAGTTTGCACAAGGGATCACAAGGAAAATAGATGCTGTCGTTCTTTTATCTTTGCTGGGAAACAGCTAACAAGCACTGAAGGGAAAAGGGAGGTGTCTATAAAGAGAACTCACAAACAACCTTTAAGAAGCAGAATCTCCATTCCTGCTTACTATCTGCTCAAGATGTGCTAGACTTGAAGGTGAAGATTTTGTTGTTTTTCTATCAGTGTGTGTGGCCAAAGAGTGAAAGGATACTGCATTTAGGCACAATAGAACACAGGAAACAGTGTAAGGTGTTAAGGCAAGGGAGAAACTGTAAAGCACTCAGTCAACAGAAGGAAACTATGGAAGGGCCGCTGCATATTTTTTCATCTGTTTTATTGTGGGTGACACTGGACACTCTTGTTTCTACTTCTTATTAAATTAACTTTTAAAAAATCTAACTCATCTTTATGACTTGAATCTGAATAATTATAAATTTGCAACAGCTGGTTTAAATATACAACTTTATGATGATGAGTTCTAGTGAACTATTTATTGCCTTTCTACTAAATCTTTTAGTTACAAATACATGAATCTGAATGCTCAAGACTATGACAAATGAGAGCTATTACTTCACATATCAAATGGCTTCCAGGTCCATTCTTACTGCATAATTCACTGCCAGAAATTACAAAAATTCCTGAGGGCTATTTCTAAACTCCGTTTGCTCTTAGAATTGCCTGAGGGTAGAATTATAATAGAAGATATTTCAAAGTCCTTTATAAATCTGATATTGAGAATCTACTCATTCATTCTTTTAAATTCCATGAATATTTATTGTGATCTACTATTTGGAGACTTGTGATATAATTGTCCATATGACAGGGATGATTAGTTCAGGGGCAGGTATGAGAGTGATAGATGTTTATGAACTGTAAGTATCATTATGGTTCTAACAAGATATTTTGGATAAAATCTCTTCCTACAGAAGGAATAATGTGAAGTTCCAAAGAGGGATAATATGAAGATCCAGAGTTTGTAGTAAAAAAAAAAAAAAAAGCTGTGAAGAGGTAATACTTAAACAGAGAGGAAAAGAATTAGAATTCATCCATGGGCAACATTAAGAGCAGAACATGAAAAAGACTCTGCTACAGTATATAACACAGAAGGACCATGACTCAGCAGCTTGACATCTAATACACTCACCCTAAGCCTAGTGCTATCTCCATCTGAAGCTTCTAAAGAAGTGTGAATAGAGTCCCAAACTTACCCTTTTGTGAGGCTTCAGTTTTCTAGAGATAAAAACCTTGCAATCTGGGAAGCCTCGTGAAGGTAGGAACATATAGGTATTTCCGGAGACAGAGCCTTAGGCTCTTGCCACGTTTCAGATGGCCCCCATGTGTTTAAGATTTGCTGGGCGAATGGATATCATTATACCATCAGTTTGTGATACATGAGCTTATTTCTTACAAAATTTTGACACAAACTATAAAATCCTAAAAAATATAATTTTAATTATTTCATAGTAACTGTATAACAAAATATTCTGTATTTACAATAAAAACTAAACATGAGATATAGAAATAAATTCTTTATATTAATTTAGCTAATTAAATTTATACTAGTGAAAATAAATACCTGTGTCCCTCCATCTTATACCTTTTTAATCATTATTTAATGAAATCTCAAGGAAGTTATACTGTATCTAAGACTCTGATAATTGTAAGTTTTTAGGAGGTTATTTGAAAGACAGAAACAGTGACTGGATAAATTGGATTCATGTGGTTTGTTTTCTAGTTAAAGGATGCAGGTGCCTGGTAGTCTTAACTTGATCAGGGTCAGCCCCCTGTACCTTACAGTAGTCTAAATTCACACCTCATGCTTTCAGAATGAAATTGAGTATTAAAGGCAATGAGGGTCAAGGATGAACACACCTACTACTTTGCCTGCTTTTGTGAAACCTGGCACTCTCTAATTCACACCCCATTGCTTCCTCTCTCAGTGGAGGAAACAGTACATCAACTTCAAATAGACTGGGGCACTATGTCAACAGGACGCCTTGTTATTTGCTTGCTTTCCCATATCCTGTAGCCCACCCTGATAAGACTACACACACATACACCTCTGAGATATGGCACCAGGGTAAAGTCTAACTCCTCAGGCCTCTGCCACAATTCTGATATTTTTGCTATATTTATGATATTTGTTATTAGTACTATTGACTAGTTTGGTTTCTTTCTCATTTTCCTTTCAAAAGTAATCAGATCCAGAATCCTTAGCTTAAGGACTTGGATGAAACCTCAGGCTCAGAAACTCAAATTAAGTTGCAGAATCTAAAAGCAGAATAACATATGCTAGTTAACATTGTCCATTCATCAGTGTGCTCAGCTACGAAGTGGATATATCAATTGCATCTACCATGTAGTGTGCATAAGGATGGAAGGAGAAAGTATAGATATCATGTAGCTCCTAACAATGACTCAATAAATATCAGTGGAGTTGCTGATTTTGCTTGGAGATGATTAGAGGCTTGAAGATAGGCTTGAAGATGCCTGAAGTATCTAAATAGCATGCTTAAGACTCTATGAGTTCACAGCATTGAGTTTAGGCCGTTAATGAAAAGATGTGAGAAGAGAGAATAGAAAACACCTAGGTAAAAGCGGGAGGCAAAGGCTGGTTTCTTTCCCACAGCCATTTCCTTGTCTCTTAAGAGATGAGGAACCAAATGGCTCTACATTTTTAGATTAAGCAAAATGTATGATTTTTCTAATCTATGTATATTTTTAATAAGTACCTAGGAGATTCTAACATTGAACAATCTTAACAAACATATCTGGGGTATGATTTTATAGTTTTTAATAATTAGATCCCTGCATTAGTACCTGTGTGGACTGTTTCACTCTCTAGATATATGTTTATTATGGAGTTATGTTTTAGTCTGTGCAAGGCTTTGGAAAGTAACAGCCTTCCAGATGAGGCAGGTGGTCTCAGGACAGCCTCTCAGGTCTGAGTCTCAGAAGGCTGATTGAAAAGGAGCTGAGGAGGTGGTAATACTCCTCACAGCAGGTTGTATGTGGACTCCTGAGCAATATTCCATGGGTACTGTACAGTTTCGTACTGACCTAGAATTAGTAACTGCAAAAGAAATTACGGCAATAAAATAGGAAAAAGACAAAAAAAAAAGACAGCAAAAACAAAAGAAAACAAAATGCAAGCTCTGTTCTCGGGAGCATAACAAAATGTGCCCCACTTGTCATCACTAAATCTCGATTTTTCTGTGATCTGGATTCAAAATGAAATGTATTCCACCCTTTAGAAAAAAACGTTATGTAAGTCTTAGCTTACTATATTTCTTAATATTTAGGTCTTTATGATATTACTTGCAAACTTTATCTAATAAAGAAAGGCGTAATGTCACTGAGCTAAAAGCATTCTCAGGGTAATCGTTGCTAAGCTCCATGTTTAGCTTGCCACAGCCCTTGTTCTTGTCTTGTCTTTGGTGGCATCCATTTTTTCTTGGTTAGTCTGTTGGAATCTATGGAAATTCATTCTCACTTCCTTATCACTTTATATTATCTAGTATATTGAAGTCAAAAAGTAATTGGTGGTTTCTCTGCAGCGCACTCATGCATTTATCCTTTTATGTCAAAAAATATATTTTTACTTATAAGGATTCTTTTCTTCCTTGAAAATGCTCCAAATTCTGAAATCAGCCACATGAGTCTTCATTTATGCTATTGTGGTCTATCATCAGGTGACCACAGCTGGGAAGCAATCTTGAGATGCCTCTTAGGAAACACAGAAAGCCTAAACTCCAGTATATATAAAGTAATTCTAGTGAAATAGAGTCTTACAATACTGTCTGGTCTGTCATTCAGAATAATTTTTAATGTATTACCCTGTTGGAATGTTAAATATATTTATGTATGCTACATATGTGTGTATGAATTTTTCATTCTCTGACTGCTTACTAACCTCTGTATGTAAAGTTTCATGAATTAATTCTGAGATGCTTCTTATATGATTTATGTAATTTCTCATAATTTCATTTTCAAATCTACATGTTATAAACGGATCCAATATTTACTTGTAAAGAGATAAAGAAACAAAACCAAAACATCATGCTTTAAGGGTATAATAGCTACATTTCTTTTTGATGTGAGAAAATAACTTACAAAAGCAATGTAAAGTGATAAGTGTTTATTTTGGCTTACAATTCCAAGAAATGCTCCATAATGGAGGAGTTGGGATAGTAGGACCTTAAGGTAGAAGATCATTTTACATCTGTAGTCAAGAAACACAGACAGACAAGTAGGGATAGTCTTTGTTTTCTTCATTTTACCCAGTCTGGACCTCAGTCATGGAGTTGTGCTGTCCATAATTTAGAGGAAGTCTTTCTAACTCAATTAACCTAATATACAAAAACTCTTACAGATGTAGTCAGAGATTTGCTTCAGTGGTGATATTGTAACTGCTGTGTTACGCTACCCTGAATACTGAGTAAACCTGCAGTCTCTCTCTCTCTCTCTCTCTCTCTCTCTCTCTCTCTCTCTCTCTCTCCGTCCCTCCCTCCCTCCCTCCCTCCCTCCCTCCCTCCCTCCCTCCCTCCTCCCCTCCCTCTGTCTCTCTCTCTTTCTCTTTCTGTAGCTCTCAAAAGGGACTTTTTATTTCATATTTAATGGACAAGAGAGAAAGAATTACATAGGGTTAAATATTTGGGATACTCTACAGACATCTTTTACAGTGTTTTTCAAGTGATTAAGTAACTGACTCACACAATAAATGAATACCACAAAGCAACATCAAAATGCTGCATCTACCATGTACTGTGAATATTTGTTTTATAATGTAGTTTTTCAGAATAATTTTTGCTTCAACAAATGATTATCGTAACACATAAGCAAACACATACCCATTGCTCTTTGAGTCACAGGCACAGAAAAATATAAAATTTAAGATTATAGCTATGTGTCAGTTTAGGTTGTAAAAGGTGATTACCTGGGGAACCCAAGACAAGTAAGGGTGGTTGTTACTTTGTTCTTTTAAAGATAGATTAAACTAACAGGCTGAGTAAGGCTGCAGCTCTTACTTAATTGCTTACACTATTGCTAAACAGTACTGTGGTTTTCACAAGGAA
Source organism: Grammomys surdaster (assembly GCF_004785775.1). NCBI lineage: Eukaryota > Metazoa > Chordata > Mammalia > Rodentia > Muridae > Grammomys > Grammomys surdaster. Next base: position 2,324,863 of record NW_021620542.1, read on the forward strand.
AAAAGGATGACGAAATATGTTTAAATATTCATACTCTCATATTTTAACATCGCCACATAAACCTTTATTATCGAATAGAGATAAATGAACGTTTCAGTGCTGTTATTTCCACAGCATGTTGACTAGATCTATTGTCTTGTTTCTCTCCTTGTCTTCTTTCTATTGCTTCAATAAAACGCACTCCAAAAGTAACTCGAGAAAAAATGGTTGTTTTGTTTTGTTTTTTCCACCTTGCAGATTACAGTCCACCATCAAAAGTCAGAGATGGAAATCAAGGCAAGAGGCAGTAATTGAAGCACATAAACATAGCTACGTAATAAGGTGCTTACTGGTTAACTCTCCATGGCTTGCTCAGCTAGCTTTAGTATTCAAGCCGGGAACACTGGGAACTATGCCCTCACATATCAAGCACTAATTAAGAAAATGACCTACAGACTTTTCTACAGGCAGATCTGATGAATCTATTCTTCCAAAGAGATTTTAAGTTTGTGTAGATATATCTAGGTTTGTGTCAGGTTCATAAAAACTAACAAGCACACTTAGCCCATGATTACACATATTTTTGTTGTTACATTACACTATATTTACACATTTTATAATGAAAAATCAGCATGTAACATGTATACATACACATAAATGCTATGGATCTCAGCGTGTAGGTTGTTATCCCTTTGGTGGTTTAATGACCCTTTCACAGGAGTTCTTATATCAAATATCCTGCATATCATATATTTGCATTATGATTCATAAGAGTAGCAAAATTATGTTTATGAAGTAGCAACAAAATAACTCTATGATTGGAGATCACTACAACATGAGGTATTATATTATAGTGTCACAGCATTAAGGAGACTGTGAACCATATCGTAGATGACTGTGATGTGAATGAAATCTGATTCACTTTCTTCCCCCCAATATTTAGTATTGGGACAAGCACGTAGTAGGTGCTAAATTAAGTGTCCATGGAATGTTGAGTTGAATAATACTTTCATCATACAGGATAAGTACACTGATTGATATGTATAAATACACACAAGAATAAAGAATAGCTTGTGACTTGTTTGCAGCATATAGGTTGGAATTGTATAAAGTAAATCTCTTTGTTTAGAGAGCATGAAAATTTTCGTTTGACTACTCAAATTTTTGTATTTAGAAGAAAACGTTTGTCTTGAGAGGCTTTACTGAACTAAAGGGAGGACTCAGTCTTCTCAACTGTAAGGGCATTCAGTAAAATTTGTTCCAGAGCTTAATTGATCAGTTGATAGTAAAACTTTTTTTTAGATATTTTTAAGTACCCTAATAATAATGAGCACCAGGATCATTCTATATGAAACATTAGCATCATGTGCTGGAGGCAGTTCAGCCTGGCTCTAAGACAATCATCGCATCTCTTTCCAGCTCCATGTTGAGTGACCTCACCGTGGCTGCCTTACTACACCTGTGCTGGGAGGATGTCCAAAGTGAATGGGGAAATGCAGCCAACACACAACAGCAAATTCACAATAACAAAAACATTTGATTCTGATATACTGTGAAAAATAAACAAAAACATTCATTTTTATACATCACATAACAAGCATTGTTTTATTGTTTTATACAGGCTATAGCTTTCTTTCCCCTTATTTATTTGCATGTGTGTGTGTGTGTGTGTGTGTGTGTGTGTGTGTTCCTCAGAAAAAGAAAGACCAACTGGCTTGTAGATTCCCAAGGATAAAATTCAGGTTCTCAGACTTTGCAGGCAAGTGATTTTACCTGCTGAATCATCTTGTTGGCCCATCCAACAATCTTTCTATTGTGACTTTCCCTTTAATAAGGGGACTGAAGTGATGGCTTAGGTGTGTTAAAGCATGTAGTGCTCATACACAGGACCTGAGTTTGGTTGCCACCACCCACATGGTAGCTTATCACAATCATCCTAAACACTAGTTCCAAGAGATCTAATGCCCTTTTCTGGCCTCTAATCTAAATACACATAGGAGAAACACAGCAAGTGAATGTTAGTAAAATTTGAAGGAAAAAAGACTTGGAATTAAGACAGATGATAAAAAAATGGATAATTAAGACAGATAACTTGCTTTTAAGAATATTTTAGGGATTTATATTCTCTTTTATGATTTACTAGAAGAAAATAGCTAAAATGAGTGTTTGAAATGTTCTAGTGCCAGATTAATTAGAAGAATTTAATTTAAAAACCTATGTTAGTGCTGCATCGGTTTCTGTACTCCATGTTTTCCTATGACTTTCGTCACAGTATGTATGAATTCTTAGCAAATCAAAGGTGAAGAAAAGAACCACACAGAACTTATGAAACTAGAAGAGATGAATGTATTTAATTCCAGTATTTGAGAAACAGAGGCAGGCAGATCTATGTGAGTTTGAAGCCATCTTGGTCTACACAGTGAGTTACAGGACAGCCAGACCTACAGAGTGAGACCTTGTCTTATGAAAGAGAGAGAAGGGGGGACTGTTTAAAGAGCAGTAAATTAGCTGCTGCAGGATTTTTTTCCATTCTTCTTCATATATTTAGAGGCCTTTTATTACATTCAGTTTTATTTACATCAAAATTTGCTTTATCTTTACTGCTCTATATTTACTTGTATATATGTACATTCATGAATATTTTTTGGCCTATCACTTGTGTTTGAATTTTGGACTTTCATTTTGGAAGTTTTAGTTTGATTGAAATTTATTTAAGTGAGTAATATTTGACAGTGAACCTTACTGTTATCTTTCAATTTGTTCTCTCTCTCTCTCTCTCTCTCTCTCTCTCTGTCTCTCTCTCTCTCTCTCTCTCTCTCTCTCTGTTTCTTTGTCTATGAGTGCATCTGTGAACTCAAAGGTCAACATTCATGTGTCTATTCTTTCTTTCAACAAGTTATGGGGGATAAAACTTGGGTTGTCAGATTTGGCAACAAGCATCCTCACTGGCTAAACAATCTCAATGGTCCTTGTTTCCATTTTTAAGGAAATGTTTAGCATGTATAAAACTCTAGGTTGAAAATGGTCTTTTATTGTCAGGATAAAAGTATTGCTCTGCCATCTGCCTTCCACAGTGGGGATTTAACTGCTTTGACTCTATCTTATGTATTTTTGCTGCTCTTGGTACCTATTTCTACTTTGGTTACTTAGCTCTGTTATAATAAAATGGTTGCTGCAACTCTCTGTTTGTTTTGCATCCCAGTGCACTTGAAAGCCTTTGCATGTGAAATATAGGGTCTTAACATTCTAGAATCATTTTCCATTGCATGTATGTTTTTTACTTCTCTTAGGCTCCCATCTCCTGAAGTTCTAAACAGATCTAAGTGGCCCTGCTGCCTCACCCTGCCTCTTTTACACTTGGTCATCTCTGAACCACAGTGATCTTCGTCTAATCTATTCTCTTAGGCCTACACTACAACTTTAAACCATTCTACTGAATTTAAAGCCAATTATATGTGTTTCCACTTTGTAAATCATCTATTTTCAGTGTGCATTGTCAGTTTAGGGATCTCTTGCATCATGTTCACATATCAAGTCTGTACTGAAACACAGCACTTGAATTTGGTTCTGTAATTCCTTCATCTGGGATATCTGGTGTTTACTTCTTTCTCTGACATCTGCTGGCATCGTTCTTGAAGCTTTTCTTTCAAATCTTTTTCCACAACCAATCTGTATCTGAAATGTTTATCTGGAAGTCAGTTGGGGGTCTTATTGAAGTTGCATTTACTTGAATGAAATGTTGCCATTTTTTTCATAGTTATGAGTGGAATTCACCAAAAGGGAATCTATTTAAATACTTCTCATGCACATAGCCTAGGAGTTGGAACAAAATGAATTCATGAATTACAGCATGTAACTATTAACATTTGGGGAAGTTTCTTCTGTTTATTAGTTTTTTATTTCTTTAGTTCCATGGCAAAGGAAAAAGTTACAAATTCCCTCCCCATAGTTTCTGTATCTACTCTTTTGTAAACTTTATAGCTTTACAGGAAGTCTTCTAATATACTCCTAACATGGTGATTCTCTGCCTTTGTCTTCTGTGTACTGCATTTTGTCACAAGGTCAAGCATAGCAAAATTTTGAGACACTATGAGTTGGGTAAAGCTAGCGTTGGTGATCAATAAGTATCTAAAATTTCTGCTTTCACTCTAATTTTTATCTCTGTTAATTTATTATCTTAACAACGAGTGAAAGAACTGCATGTGTGTATGTGTGTGGGGCGGTGTATGCACATTTACTTAAAACTAATAATTTCGTTAATTTATGGGAATTTAAAAATGATTTTGCTAGGAGAATCATTAACATTATAATATTAACTATACTAATAGAAACAAAATCCCAAGGGAGTTTGATAATGTCAATACTTAGGCCTCATTTAATTTCTCCCAAAGAAGATTATTTATACCCAGGATGAACATTTATTTTTTCTTTTTAATGAAAGTGTAACTAACGTAATACTTGGTTAAGAACAAATGTCACTATATATGGCTAAGGTTAATTTCTAATTACATACAGAAAAATTATGTATGCAAACAATTAATACACTAAAATTAGTTTCTAGTACACGTGAATGAAAAGATGTGCATGACTCTGCTGGTATCCCATATAATTGTAGGGACTCTACTAAACCAAAGGTCAGTGACAACACCTCTTGTAATTGATGATGGATCTTTCCCACTCAGAGTTTATGACTGGTTAGGTTAGGATCGTCACTCTCCATTTTCCAGACTTCTGTTACCTATATAAAACTTATACAAAGTGAATCTTTTCTATCAAATTCTAGAAAAGCTGTGATTAGGACAAAAATTCAAATCTTCTTATATTCCCCACCTTATAAGAATTTTATGCAAATATTTATCCTCTCTTCTAGTAAAATGTGTATACAAAAGTCTCCTGCTACATTCCAGGAACTTGATAGACTGGAATAGTGATCCTTTTCTTTTCTCCTTGGAACAGTGACCCCTTTTTTCTACCTTAATTTTTCTGCACCAATTCTTTTCAGACTGGCATATCAGATAAAATTATGGAGTCAGACCTCAGCCAGTGGCAAAAATATAATTCCACCACCCGAGTTCAAATAAAAAATAAATTTGACAAAGCACTGAATTTCTGTGCTTACAACATACCACATTTCTCACTCACTAATTTTATGTTGGGGAATTTCTCTCTCTCTCTCTCTCTCTCTCTCTCTCTCTCTCTCTCTCTCTCTGTTTGTATGTTGGGGAATTCTCTCTCTCTCTCTCTCTCTCTCTCTCTCTCTCTCTCTCTCTGTTTGTATGTGTCTATGTGTCTGTTGTATGCATGTGTGTACATGCATGCGTATGTAAGTGCACTTGCATGTACAGATCATGGGTCAATGTCATTTCTTCTTTTATTATAATCCACTCTACCAGTTCAAACAAGGTATTTTCCTAAATCTGGACCTTATTGATTTAACTAACCTAAGTTAGCCTTAAGTCTCCTGATGCCTCTTGCCCAGTGCTATGTTTACAGGCATATGACATCATATTTGCCTGTTATGTGGGTGCTTGGGATCCAAACACTGTTTCTTTTCTTTGTGAGGAAACAATTTTATCTATTGAAACATCTCACTAGCCCCAGGAAAACTGTCCCAATCATTGGATACTCTGTTGTTAATCTTTGAAATAATCTCATATTATTAAGAACAAATTGAATTGCTGGACTTGTGTACATCAGTGCACCTCAAAATATAACAACAAAATTTAATCCCAAATTGGTGAATTGTATTGTTTCCTGGTGGTAGTTACTCTGTTTTGTTTTTATTGTTTTCTTTTAATCTGGTGGAGAAAAGAATTCACTGTTCCGGAATTCTGGAGAAGAGACAGTTATTGCCAATGGCAGTATAGAAGTAAAGATAATTTCAGACAACAGCAGGCTTTCCTGCACATTCTTTTCCATTTCATTAATAACATGGTCCATAAAGAGACATGCTTTGCGAAGCTGAAAGTGAAAATAGGAATTCTTCAGAAAGAGGAGACATCTGTGCAGATGATTAACATTTTTAGATAAACCATTCTCCGTTTTCACTGACATTTAAACTGAGAGGCTGATGGGAGATGCAGCAATGATTAGCAGCCTCAGCGATTAACCAGACATTTGTTTGTTTGCTTGTTTGTTTGCTTTGTTTTGTTTTAAATCACAACCAATACTACCATATGTGTTTTGCTTTTAATCTTTCTAATGAAAAGAGTATATATTTAAGACATCTTTGATTTGCACTGAGAATGTTTAAGCTGGCATGATCTTAGTGAAGCCAGCTAGATGTCAGACCCTTGAAAATAAGGATGATCAATTTTATTAATTATTTCCCTCATAACAGAATCCGTCCAAAGAGAGTCTATTACGTATGTGTTACTGTTAGGACCAAAGTCCTATGTCGACTCCACTCCCAAATACCAGGGCTGATGACATTGACCTAAACAAAGGATGTGGGTTTTTTTTGGGGGGGGGGTTGGGGTTTTTTTTTGGATTTTTTGTTTGTTTGGGTTTTTGGGGGGTGTGCCAAACTTTTGAGTTTATAGTAAATGTTAAAATAAATAAAAAGCTTGGAATTTTTAAAAAATATATGACAAATCAACAAAAATTATATCTTATGATCCCTAATCTTCTTTCAGTACCCCATTAGTGATAACTTTGGGTTGGAGTTTCCAAGAGGCTGTACATATATGTTTGTGTGTATGTTTGTGTGTATGTGTGTGTGTGTTTTCATGTGTATATACATGTCACTGTCTAGAATACACGTGGAAGCTATGGGTCACAGGGGTCATTTCTCAGCATCCATCCACCTTGTATTTTTGAGACAGAGTCTCTCACTGAAATCCAGGTTTGGCAAATTAGGCTAAACTGCCTAGCCCCCCCAACCCAGGAATCCTCCTGTCTCTCAGCACTGGGATTAGAAGCCTGACCATGCATAGAACTCACCATAGAACTGACCTTAATACTTGCATGTGATTACAATGGTATAAAAGCATATTGGGGAAAAAATATCTTCAGAGCTCAAAATATAGCTTAGTGGGTAAAGCACTTGCCGAGCAAGTGTGAGGAATTAAGTTAGTACCCACATAAATTCTGGTTAGACATGTCTGTCTGCCTGTATTCCTAGTGCCCAGGATACAGAGACAGGAGACAACTGGAGTAAGTTGTTTAAAGAGACTTTCCAAATTGGTGAGCTCCTGGTTTGGGTGAGAGATCACTGTTCAAAAAGTAGAAATAAATTTACAACATTTAACATCAACTTCCAGCTTGCCTAGGCACAGACATGTATGTGAATCCATGCATGTGCTTGAGCGTGCTCATGTGAGCACGCACATGTGTGTGCATGAGTGCACACACACACACACACACACATAAACATACACACACATGTATGAACATCACATACATTTGCAAAAGAGATGGGATATCTCCTCACAGGAGAGCTGGGAAGATAGCTCAGAAAGTGTTCAACATGCAGGCATAAGTGGAGGATGTTAACAGGGCTAACTGAAAGAATGTTATTGGATAAATACGCCTAATGGAGAGCTTGTGTTTACTAGAAAAGCATCTAGCTCCTGGTCATTCTGAACATGTTGTATCAGCTCAAATGCTCATCTTGCTCCCATATAAAATATACTTGATTTCTGACCATTTCTCTGTTCTCTCTTTCCACTGAGAGATAGCTTTGACAGTTTGACCCCCAATAAGCCTTTCTTTCTACCCATGGAAGTCCAGCTTGGTGGTTTTACTTCCTCCTTGCTTACAGTTACTGACTAAATGTAATTCAACCCTTTCTCTTTATAGACACACCCCACCTATTATACTCTCATTTCAACAAAACCCTCATTCCCACTGACGTCACAGAATAGTTAAAAGAGAATGTCACAGTCATGCTCCTCTATCAAATGTCTTGCATGGTAGCTCACATGTAGTAATGACAACTACCGCAGCCTGTGTCCATGAGCCCTGACACATGGACCAGTCTGCTCTTAACTGGCACTACCAATTCTTTATCTGTCCAGCAGCACTGACCCCCTCTCTGCTTCTTGCAGGCCTCACACCCTAACCTCAGTTACTTTAGACTCATCTTTCTCTTTGCCTGGAACCTTCTCCCCCCCAGGCTTCCTTTTCATGTTCTTTGGATGTTTGTGCAAATGCTACCCTTTCAATGAAGCTTGCGATTTAAAATTCATTCTCTATAGTATGTATCACTAAACAGGATATACTTTCTTTCTTTAACTGATTTCATATGCTTCCCTTCACTATAACTCTGTGGGGATGTTGGTATTTATGTTATATTCCTCTCATTGTATGATTATAGAATAAGAGTTCAATAGTAAACTCTCAATCATTTCTTTCATGTATAAGAAAATGAAGACTAGAGTCTCAGGTATATCAAATAATTTGACAAAAGATACATTGATTCCACTACTAAGAACTCATGGAAATTTAGTAGGTGTGAAGGAGATAGAATCCCAGACCAAGCTTAATATTATTTTTCTTTTTGTTTTGAAAATAATTACTTTAATATTCATATACATGATTCAGATTTGACAATGCTTGATTACATTTTAAATTAATTGAAGGATTTTTACTTAGCAATAATTTTCAAAGAAAATTAAGTATTTTCAGAGCCAAGCTATTTCTTCCTTTTTCATCTCTTTATGTACTTCCCTCTGTGAGTTTAAGTTCTTAATTTAAATTAAATCAAAATAAATTAAAGAAAACAATTCCTTCATTAAAGAATACTGAGTTCAAACCCAGATTGGAAATGGTTTGATTACCAATTGCTGTTAGGAAACAAATTAACATTAGTATTTTTCCTCTGATTCTGATTCACTTTTCTGCAATATCAGTGACATTACCTCCTAAGCAACCCCTCACTATTAAGTCCTTATTAGAGACAATATATGTTTCTTTCTTATACTTTCTTTTTATTATTTTTTTAATATTTATTTATTTATTTACCCCTCCCTCCCGGTCAACCCTCCTATAGTTCCTCATCCCATTCCTCATACCCCATGTCTCCTAGAGGATGCCCCCATACCACCAGGCCTCCCCTCTCCCTGGGGCCTCTTAAAAGTAGAGTTTCCTTTCTCAGAATTGGGTCTCAGGGATGGGCACAATGGGGAGATAAGAATACTTTCAATAATCTCTCTCCTCTATCCTCAAGCTAAGAAGAGACACTGTCATCATGACATCACTAGCCTGTACCATTGGAAAGGTAATGTGTGACAGTGCTATAGGTCTTCGAGGTGGCTGCGATTTGAATGTAATACTAAATGAATCTGAAGTGCGATTCTTCTCACATGTTGACTTTCTAACTCTAGCATCATGATTTCTCTAGTTTGGACGACTATTTTAGAGATACCATATACAAATATCACAGCGCGCACACACACACACACACCACACACACACACACACACACTCACACAAGTTTAGCATCTTTAACAATATATATTTAATGAATAATATCTTCTTATCATATATTAAATATATAACAATTGAATTCATTTTGACATTTTGATATGTACATGTAGAATGTTTTGAATATTTTATTCACAAAAAGTGATGTAAAGTATAAAGAAAAGTGGAATGCTTTAAAGTAAAGGGCGGTTATTTGAATTTAGTAGAATTAATTTTAAAGAAGTGCCTGTTACCTTGATCTTACTTTTCTAATTTGTTTCTAACCGGTGACTGCTCTGTATCCTTGCACTAAGCAATCATTTCTTACTGATTTAAATGTCTAGACAAATCAAGGCTCTTGATGCAACTACTAATAGCATGGTCCATACCTTTCTGCCTCCAATTAAGTCTTGACACCTCCTGTATAACATCAAAAGAGAATCCTGCATCAAGTATTAACTAGCCATGTGGAATAAATACAAAAAGAGTGGACCACTGTTTCAGATCAAAAAGAACCGAATTCTGAGTGAAATGTGTAAAAGATGAGTTTTGAGTGTAAAAGATGAGTTTTAATAACTGTTGTCTATTTGCAGAAAGACACACAGGGCAGACAAACTATATATCATAGGTAAGAGATGAGCAAGTGGCTCTGGAGGTTCTGGGTAGACAGAGTTGGAATGGCCTAAGTGTGATTGACTCATGTATCACCCACAGGACTTTCTAATTGAAAAGCTAATGGCAATTGGGATCCATCAACTAGAATTAAAACCAGTGTGAATAAAACATCTTTTCTTTTCAATTTGTCGTGAGAAATATCACTTTACTTCTCTATTTTTCTTTTCTTGCATAACTCTGCTTAATTTAGACACAAAAGTATTTACAAACAATATTTGAAGATGTATATAATAAAAAGAGAAAGTAAAACATCATTTTTCAATAATGTAGAAATGTGAGAGCAAACAGATCGAGAAATAGTATGATCAACTTCCATTTAGCATGCACTATAATATTGTTCTTAAATTATTAACCTGACATTGTACAGACCAAATACTTGTTTACATTGGATATAATCTGCAACTATCATACAAATATTCATTTGAAAATAATAAATTCTTTAATTTGTATTTAGAAAGAGAAAGTTGTTTTTTCTCCAGTCACATGCAAATTTATTAAAACAGAATGCATAGCAATCAATATTGTTCTCAGCTCCTAGGCAACTGCACCACATTCTCAAGGAAGACATGACACAATCTGCAAAAGCCATTGATCATCATATAGGATAAGACTGTTCTATGCAAATTACCTAGTCTAAAATATTCGTAGTGCCAAAGTTTTAACCAGCACCATGAGATGCATCTCCACAAAGTAGAAGGTCTGGCCTCACCTATTTCCCTATAGATTTGGTTCTCAAATGCTTCTCCTCCCATTTGAGGGTGTCTTTACTTTTTTTTTCTAGCTAAGATCAATGTGGAACAACCTCTATTATATGCTGCTAGGATCGACTTGCTTTTTGTTACTTTTTGAAGTCAGTATCTAATTTGATGGCTCGATTGTGGCACTTTAAGTGTTCTCATTTGTTCTCCACCCTGTTCCTTCACTGAGCCCTCCCTCATCTTCTGAGGACTTGCTTCTTCTCACAGAAAGTCCTTCCTTCTACATTCAGGTATAAGAATTCTATTGCCCTCCCCTCCCAGATCTCTTCCTCTCTTCCCTATTATAGTCTTTTTTGAAGTTTATTTCTGACATATATATTATATACCTAGTCAAATCTTAGTCTACATTGCACAGGAGCGATGGTATGATATTGATCTTTCTAGTCTTATTTATTTGGTACAATAAATTCTAGTGCCATTCATTTTCTTACAAAATACAATTTTATTCCTCTTTAAACCTAAATAAAATTATATTATATATTAGTACCATATTTTTTATTGGATCATCTAGTGATGGATATATTGGATAATTTTATTTCTTTGCTATTATAAACATTAAATATGGATCATTATACTAGCAACTTAGTTGGGGAAGGATGTATTTTAGGTCGTGTTATAAAAGAATAGTAGTTATTAAAGAAACCAAGTGAATGTCTGTATATCTGTAAATATAGATGTTTGCATAAAGATTGATGAAATATGCATACATAAATGTGCACATATAATATATAACAAAAGCATCCCATACCTCATATCTCAAGGGTTTATCAATCCTAAATTATTAGATTTCTTTATGTCCATAAATGCATTATATTGTTATATTTATAGAAAGGAAAAACTCTCCATTGAAAATTAGGAGCCCCTCAAAAGAAGGCTTTTCTAACTCAGAAATCTCAGTATTGGTCAGGGGCATCATTCTCTATTTGGTGATGTTTGATCTATAGTTTCAAATAAGCTTGGAAAAAAACTGATAGGACATCTTTAATTAAACTCACATTCCTGGATAAATAATAATCTGTCGTCTCTTTTATTCTGTAATAGTAATGCAGATAACTTGACAGTCTTAATCATTTCAGCTGTTTGTACCTTCTTTTGTGCCATATTTCAGTCAAGATATTTAGTGGTGTTTATCTAAATTATTGTTATCGGTTTTCTTATCAAACGTTCAAAGCTATAACAGAGAAACTAATTTCAAGTGCAAAATAGAATATCTCCTGGGCCCAGACACCAGTAGCACTATTGGATCAGGATGAAAAGTCACCTGTCACTAACAGATATTTGTCTTTGTAATGAGCTGAGGCAAAAAGAAATTACGGCTGTAATAAAATTATGAGAGTCTGCTATTATTACAAAATCCAAATTCTGAGAGCACACATAAACTCTGGCACTTAGTTGGAAGTGAGCCTTGTATACTAAGCTGTGTCTTGAGATGCGTTAACTCTGTGTTTTGGGTAAGATGTAAGGACAATCCCAAGCAGAACTAAACATGCTTGTGTTACTAAAAGTACTATGATAATGTATGGATTGCTTTAACAGAAGCAATTTTGTCACTTATAACAATATTCTTTTACATAGCATCATTCTTCTATTATGTTAAGAACCGCTGTTATGATGAGTGGTGATAATAGCACTGGATATAATGATACCTTTTTAAACATAAATATTCAAAAGGACATTCATGCCAAATTTATCCATTTTAAAAAAGTAGATTTTTTTTCAGCATTCACTCTATATTGTTCCCTAGTGACCTAAATAGATTCAGATCTCAGTATAAAAGCTAACATTTATACTTTGCCAAAACAGCTTCCTGAGTCTAGAAACGGTCTTTTATAGAATGCAGGGACTGGACCTTTCACCACCAGCCAGCTTCTCACAAGCATCCTTTTTTTTTGCCTTCTGAAGCACTGCACCACAACTCTTGCCTTGAGCTATGCTTAAGCACTTTCCATATTCTCCATCTGGGGCATTCCCTCTGCTTCAGATGTTTCTAACATATTTTCTTTCTTTTTCATGGGAGTACATCTGATAACTTACCTGCTATCTTCTAATCTTCTCTTCGGTGTTTAAGACTTCATGCTTTCGTAGCCTCCTATGCCTTACCCTCAGAAGGTAATTTCAATTACGTGGAACTCAGTAATTTCTAGTTACATGGAATCCTACTAGCAGACAATCACCAGGGATGAGCATCTTTGATAGCATGGTAGCTGAGCAGAGTTACTTCACTGAAGATTTCGTTATTACTCAAACTAAAGATGATATAGATTATCTCCTTGAGATAAATAAGAATAAAGATACATTCATTTGAAGCAGTGTGGAGAAGCCTGACATGTTAGTGCACATCTTTTAACATCAACTTAAAGTTACGTTGATGACAACTGACATCCCAGACCACACACATAGTTGAAAAAATGAACATGGTATGTTGTCCTTTAAGAAACAAAGTAGTTGCGCTTACACAATATGGCCAGCGACATTAGCTAGCACTCTCTCGATTCTCTCTAACTGGAAAGCAGCGGACTACAAGAGACCGAACTGCATCTGTCTCTATATCCAACAGACTCACGTTCAACTTTCTGTCACAAAAAATAGCCTGGAAAACTTTATTAGTCCTTTAAAAAATGTTAATATAAAATTATAGCAAAAAGAAGAAGGGGGAGGACGAGGGAGAGGGGGAGGATGAGGGGGACGACGAAGAGGAGGGGGAGAACGAGGGGGAGGGGGAGAACGAGGGGGAGGGGGCGACGAGGGGGAGGAGAGGGGGAGGGGAAGGAGGAGGAGGAAGAGAAGAAGAACCTGAACTTTAGTAACACAGCAATGGTGGCAGGAGCGGCAGGGGCGGCAGGAGAAGAGATTTAATTTAGTTGATTTTCTGTGGTTGTTGGTTGTTCACCAGTCTCACAGTGATGGAAGCTGCACATTTTTTAAAAGGGACCGAGAAACTGCTGGAAGTCTGGTTTTCCAGATAGCAGTCCGACAAAAGCTAGGGATCTGGGGATCTTCGTACCATCCCAAGATCTGAGTGGGATGTCCTTTTGAAGGATGTGCAGTGCTTAATCATAAGTGTGACAAAGACTGACAAGTAGGAAGCTTATGTACTCAGTGAGAGTAGCACGTTTGTCTCCAAGAGATGTTTCACTTTGAAGACATGTGGTACTACCCTTCTTACTGAAAGCACTGGTTCCCCTATTGAAGCTTGCCCGGGATTACCATGGGTTTGACTCAATTCAAAGCTTCTTTTATTCTCCTAAGAATTTCGTGAAGCCTTCTCACCAAGGGTACCCACACCGGAATTTCCAGGAAGAAATCGAGTTTCTTAATGCGATTTTCCCAAATGGAGCAGCATACTGTATGGGACAGATGAATTCTGACTGTTGGTACTTGTATACTTTGGATTTCCCAGAGAGCCAAGTAATGAATCAGCCAGATCAAACCCTGGAAATTCTGAATAGTGAGCTTGACCCAGCAGTTATGGACCAGTTCTACATGAAAGATGGTGTTGCTGCAAAGGATGTCACTCATGAGAGTGGAATTCGTGACCTGATACCAGGTTCTGTCATTGATGCCACATTGTTCAATCCTTATGGCTACTCAATGAATGGAAAGAAATCGGAGGGAACATATTGGACTATTCACATCACTCCAGAACCAGAATTTTCTTATGTTAGCTTTGAAACAAACCTAAGTCATACCGCCTATGATGACCTGATCAGGAAAGTTGTGGAAGTCTTCAAGCCAGGAAAATTTGTGACCACCTTGTTTGTTAATCAGAGTTCTAAATGTCGCACAGTGCTTTCTTCACCCCAGAAGATTGATGGCTTTAAACGTCTTGATTGCTAGAGTGCTATGTTCAACAATTACGATTTTGGTGTTTACCAGTTTTGCTAAAAAACAGCAACAACAGCAGAGTTGATTAGGAAAAATGAAGAAGAAAAAACACAAAAAGAGAAGACACACAATCGGTGGTGGCTGCTTTCGAGATGTTGATCTTGGGGGCCATGCTGACCATGACCACCACCTTGTAGTTACAGAAAGCCATAGATGTAATGATAGTGAAGTCATTTTGATGTGTATGCATTGTTTATCAAGGAGTGAGATATCTTGCACGAATGCTCTCTTCTGTATTTAGGTGTTCTGTGCCGCTCTTGCTGTGAAACTGAAGTGCATGTAAAAAGAACTTTGACTCTATGAATCTTTAAGACACCTGTGAAAACGATTAGATTTGATTTATGCACAGTGTAATATTTCTGCAGACATCATCCAAACACCCCCACAGACAAGGCTTTCGTCCCCATTAGATGCGGCCTCAGCTGACCGTCTGCGTCTGTTCTATTAAATTGCTGCCAGTTTTTACATCCAGTTACCTCCACTTTCTAGAACATATTGTCTACTAATGTTATTCAGAACCAATTTTTACATCATACAGCTGTTTTATGCAATGGCAATTAAAGTTTTTCTTTTACACGTTGAGTTCTTGTTTAAGAAAAGAAAGAAGGAAAGAAAGAAAAAAGAAAGAAAGAAAGAAAGAAAGAAAGAAAGAAAGAAAGAAAGAAAGAAAGAAAGAAAGAAAGAAAAGAAGCAAAGTAGTTGACCCACAGACATCACATTTGGTCCTTGAACCATGGTTTATTTATTTGCTAGGCTAATTAATTGAATTAATTGTCCCTCTCTACTTTCTTATTTCATGAACTGGTTACTTAGTAGTTGCAAAGACATCAACAATATAGAGAAAGAGGGAATAACACAATAAAGCAAAGGAAGGAAACAAATGAAAAGAAAAGAAACCAAACCAAAATTTCTTGTGCGAATGTAAATTTGAAAAATACTCCAAGGTAGATATTAGTAAATCAAGTTGAATTTGATAAAATGGAATATAAGTGCTGGTGTTACTTACACTTTCTGTGGGGTTGGGTGATGAAACTGATCTAATTTTTACATATAATAGTATTTTCAATGTGATAAATCAGGATTCAGATGACTTAAATGGACTGATCTTACTCTTTCCCAATGATAGACTGGAACCTGGCCTTCTACCTGTGGTGTAATTATGCTGTAAGCAGGATAGACAATAGGCTGCCAACTGGAACCTGCTGCTGTCTACTGCTTTCCCATTTACGAGCTGTTTGACTTTGAGGAAATAACATAGACTATTTGGGTATTGATGTTTATCATATATTAAGTGGGATAATCAGTCTTTCTAGAAAGATGGCTCAGCAGGTATGTAAGGGTTCTGGTAACCAAGCTGATGACCTGAATTTAACTTCCCTGGCCATGGTAATGTGCAAGAACTGACTAACCTCAACATGTATAGCCAATAAAAACATCATAATAACAGCATGAATTATTGAGATGAGAAAGCTTGAGCTATGTAAATGAAATGGCCAATTTATGATTACCATTAATGTATCTCATCTTTGTCGTAAAACATTTAGGTAGAAGAAATCTCTGATATTTGCCCAGGTAAACCTGCACAAATGTTGATTTTACCCAGCTCTTGGAAGGTTGAAACAAATTACTTTTCTTTATTATTCCTTTCATATACTGTTGGGGCAGTGAGGAGAGGGTGTGGGGGGAAGCAACCATTCCGTATAGGAATCACAACTGGCAGCAAACAAACCATAAAGAAGTGAAAAGGACAGTGCATCCATAGTTGGTCAGTCAGACTGAATCAAAACTTTTAGCAAATCTGATCCTATGCATCAATTGTCCCCCACATTTAAACACAGTAAAACTTTGGAAAAAATGTCTCTGTGTAACAATTCTCATACCAAAACTTCATGGATGGCTACATCAAAATTTTCCTTGCAGAGGACCCTACTATAGCAAAGTACCCAAGACTTTATAATGGATAGTTTAGAGCACTGGCTGCTCTTTCAGAGGTCCTGAGTTCAATTCCTCACAACTGTATGGTGACTCACAACTATCTGGAATGGGATCTTATGCCCTCTTCTCAGTTTTTATAGTTATGTCTCCCTTTCTAGTTATGTTTTGTTAATTTGGACACTGTGTATGTGCCTTTTAGTTGGTTTGGCTAAGGGCTTGTCTATCTTGTTAATTTTCTCAAAGAACCAACTCATGCTTTTTTATTCCTTGTGTTGTTTTCTTTTTTTCTAATTGGTTGATTTTAGCCCCAAATTTGACTATTTCCTGTCTTCTATTCCTCTTAGATGTGTTCACTTTTTTTCTAGAGCTTTGAGGTATGTTGTTAAGTTGCAGGTGTAGGATCTTTCCAATTTCTTTATGAAGATGCTTAGTGCTATTAATATTCTTCTTAATACACTTTAATTGTGTTCCAAACATTTGATTATATTGTGCCTTCATTTTCATTGGTTTTCAGGAAGTATTTAATTTCTTTCTTTATTTCTTCCATGACCAAGTGATCATTGAGTGGAGACTTGTTCAGTTTTTATGAGTTTGTGGGCTCTCTCGTTTTTGTAGTTGCTAAAGTACAGTCTTAATCCATGGTGATCTGATAGAATGCATGGGGTTATATCAATATTCTTGTATCTGTTGAGGATTGCTTTGTGCCATATTATATGATCAGATTTTGAGAAGGTTCCATGAGGTGTTGAGAAGAATGTTTATTCTTTTGTTTTTGGGTTAAATTCATTTGGCTCATAACATCTGTTAGTTTCATTGTTTCCCTGTTTGGCTTCTATTTCATGGTAAGGAGTGAGGTGTTGAACTCTCCCACATAGGATTCAGTATGTGTTTTGTGCATTAGTAAGGTTTCCCTTATAAATGTGGCTGCCCTTGCATTTGGACATAGATTCTGAATTGAGACATAATTTTGGTGTATTTTTCCTTTGATGAGTATGTAGTGTCCTTCCTGACCTATCATCATCATCATCATCATCATCATCATCATCATCACTTTTTGTCGAAAGTCTATTTTGTTAAGTATTGAAATGGCTTCTCTGGCTTGTTTCTTGGGACTATTTGTTTGGAGATTTTTTCTTGCCCTTTTCTCTGACATTGCATTTCTTTTTGTTGCTGAGGTGTGTTTCATGTATGATGCTGGATGTTTGGATCCTGTTTGTGTATCCAGTCTGTTAGCCTGAGTCTTTTTATAGAATAATGACCAATGATTGTTTTTTTCCTGCTATTTTGTTGTTGGAGATGTTACTATGTGTGTGTGATTCTCTTTTTTGTTGGTTTTTTTTTGGGGGGGGTAGGGGTGAGATGATTAATTTATTCTCTGCCTCTATATGTTATTTGGCATTTTCCCCTTACACAGTTCAATACTCTTTCTTTATTTCATAGACTTAGTGTTTTAACTATTATGTGGTAAGATGGTTTTCTTTACTGATCCAATATATGTGGTTTTTGTTATAAGTGTCTGGTATGCTTATGGCTATTTCTTTCTTTAGCTTAGGGAAGTTTTCTTCTATGATTTTGTTGAACATGATACTTTGAACTGGGAATCTTCACCTTCTTCCATTCCTATTATTTTTGGGTTTGGTCTTTTCCTTGTGTCCCAAATTTCCTGGATTTTGGGGACAGGATCTTTTTACACTTATCATTTGTCTGAATATCTTCTACGATATCTTCTATGCCTGAGATTCTCTCTTCCATCTTGGGTGATTCTTGTATCTCTAGTTCCTGTCCTCTTTCCCAAATTCTCCATCTTCAATGTTGCCTCCATTTGTGATTTCTTTATTGTTTCTATTTATATTTTTAGGCCTTGGACCATTTTGCTTATTTTCCTCACCTGTTTGATTGTAATTTCCTTACTTCTTTAAGAGAATTATTTTTGTCATCTTGTAAGGCCTCTATCATCTTTATGAGCTAGGATTTGGGGTCAGAATCTTACTGTTCCAGTGTGTTAAGATATGCGGAGTTTGGTGTAGTAGAATAGCTGAGTTATAGTGGTGCAAAATTGCATTGGCTTCCATTGTTCTAGCATTTGCCTTTTGCCATCTGGTTGTCTGTGGTTTTAACTGACCTGGGTGTTGTGAATTGGAGCAGGCCTCCCAAGAGGCAGATGGAGCTATGTGTCCTGGGTTAAAATGGGCTTCCTGGGAGGGAGGCAATTCTGATCCATTTAGAGCAGTCCTCCTGTGACCCTGGTTAGAGCAGGCCTCCTGGAAGACTGGCAGAGCTGTGGCTGGTGGGAGAACTCGCATGCCAATCTGCCACAGTTTTATGCTGTCTCTTTAGCAGAATAAAAGTCAATTTCTTTTAGGCACATTACGTCTCTAGTTTCAGATTTGTTGGCCACTTGATCAATGTCAAGTATGGGTTCCATCTCACTCAGGTATTCAGAACATGGGGCTATATGAGCTACATAACCTAGGTGTGGGCAACCTAGTTCAGTCCCATCTGTTTAGAACTATTTAGAGTCTAAATGTTATAGAACACTTCTCAAGATAGAGAAAATTAGAAATAACTACTAAAATACATAACCAAATTAATAAAGAAGAGAACGGCATTACAACATTTAAAGTACATATGTTAAACCACCTCTGGATTCTCTGATTCTTTGAGAGAGGACAGAAACAGAGTGACATATCTAAGCACTAAGGACAGGTTTGTGATTCTAGGCATCTAGTAAATAATTTCCTGTGATATAGCTAACAAACATTATAAATTTTATTCACTGTAATTATGTATCCATTATCAGATAGTGAAGCCTGAAAAAAATCAGACAGGTAACATTATACAGAGAGGAAAACACCCACATACACACACACAATGTGTGTATATGTGTTTGAGTATCAACAATTAATATACTTCACAAAGACCATCAATTTGAAGAGACCACGGAAAGGTATATAAGGAAGATTATAGGTAGAACAGGGAAAGGGGAAATGATACAAACATAAAATCTCAAAAACAAGTAAAAGAACTTAAAAAAGAAAAAATATTTCAGTAAAATGAGTCATTATATATTTTAAAATGAGTTCCAATAAAAGCAGATAAAATTCAAATCTATTACTTCAAAAACTAATATTTACTTATATTTTAAATTTTTATGTTAAATATAGTCTGTTCCTTGATAATTCAAGGTTTGTCTCACAGTTTTATTATTACCTTCTGCCACATATGCATAGAGTATAACAACACAATGATTCAAGCTCCCTAACATTAAACTTAATATTTTTGCTTCAAGAATGTTGGTATTCCTATGTTAGAGAAAAAAATCGGCATCATGTAAATGCATAGAGCAGACAACGAAAAAAAGATACAGAGCACTGGCAGAGTGCCTGTCAATCCTTCTCTATCTCTTGCCCTCAGTTACGTGCCCCACATAGACATTTTCCTGTGTTAGTGTATTTATTTGGTTTCCAGGCAGCAATGCACAGAATCGCAACCCCCAACTCTGGGAACTGGTGCGGAAAAATCTACTTCACACACTTGCTCCACTGAAAATGTATGCATATGTGCTGTGTAAAATTAATGACTCTGCTAAATATTTAAATGTTCATAAAATATTTCAACTTCTGCTTTCTTCATGTAGAACTTTTGGTTTTCTGAAATCCAGTATCTATGAACAGAACAATCCAGACATATGCCAGCCTTAAGAATTTCTCATAATTAAGATCTCTGTAAGTAGAAAATTTATTAAAATAGTTGTATCTCACCAAGATAACTAATTGAACTTATTTTAGGATGCTTTTTACAAAGTCAAAGGTTTTAGATGAAACTAGAGAGAATTTAGCTCTTAACCTTTAATTCAATTCACCATTAGTGTTCAACACATCCAAAGTCTTACTCCTCCCTTTGAAGAACAGAGTAATGAATATGCTTCTGTATTGTGGTTTTCTGAGGGCACAGAAGAGAGGACACTGGGAGACAAATGAATAAAACCAAGAACGATAAAGCAAACCGAATGGTGAGTTAGTCAGTTGGGTCTTATCACACTGAAACTTTAAAGGTTTCAACACACCATCGAATTTCTTACCCACAGCATAGAAGAGGGGCTTTAATATAACAAATCCACTCTGCACTGCTCCAGGGTTTACATATGCACTTTCAGGCTCAACACAGTTGAGTGCTGGGAGAATCAAAAACACCTTACCCCCTTCATGAAGAGAAAGAGAGAGGAGAGAGAAGAAGGAGAAGGAGAGAGAGAGGGAGAAGAGGGAGAGGGAGAGGGGGAAGGGGAGGGGAGGGGGAGGGGGAGGGGAAGAGGGAGAGGGAGAGGGACAGAGAACAGCAGTTGAGGTAGTATGCTTCTGTGTATAGCCCTTCAGGAAGCTAGTTACACAGTAAATGTGAACACATGTAACAGGAGCTATGCATTTCTAACATGGAGAGGTATTTTTTATCCCCACAATAACTTCTCTAACATCTGATTTCTTTTAGTCTTCAAAAAAATTATATGAGACCTCTTTTCTATGTTAAGTAAATGAAAAAAAGAGACAAGATTCAAAACTACTTGTATGAGGAATAAATTATATAAGAGATGAAATGTGAATCAATTTTGAAAATCCCCCTTGTCGTTGTCCATATTTACTGAGCCCAGATATGTAATGTGATTAAAAGGAATCAAGGAAGGAACAAAGGGAGTAGGAACCAATGCAAACTAGAAGATAAGTCAGGTAGTGTGTGCATGTACTGTTTGAAGGCAGTACTCACTTCTTCACAGTATACCTCCTTCCTTGCCAACACTGAGCCTCTGTTCCATGTCATCTGTATTTTAACAAGGAGTCAGCTGTGAACTCTCTGATAATTTAATTTTTAACTTAAAGAATAAGTCTCTAAAGGTAAAATAGTTTCCATGCTGGTCTAAGAATTGCTAAAAAATTGCAAGTTGAAAACTCAATATACATTTTAACAATTAAAAAGAATATTAATATTAAATTTGTTACTTAATTATTTTATTCACCTCCAAGATTTAAAGATAATTGCAATATATAGATTCTCTGGGAAACAGAAGCTTGTTGGGCAATAATTATAAATGATACTTGAAATTTTTTAAAAAATGTTGCTCAAAGGAGGTAAAGTGAAAGGAAACAGAGAAACAAACACTTACCACGTAACATTTCTATTCTATTACAGATCTATTATTGTGAAGAGATACCAGGACCAAGGAAACTTATAAAATAATTTAATTGATGTTCTTGCTTACTGTTTCAGAGAATGAGTCTATTTCCCTCATGACTAGGAACATGGCAGCCGGGAGGCAAACATGACACTCAATAGCCGAGAGCTTACATTCTTATCTGCAGGCAGCAAACAGAGATAGAGAAGGATGGGGATGGGGATGGGGATGGGGATGGGGATGGGGATGGGGATGATAGGAAGAGGGAGAGGGAGAGAGAGATGTGGAGAAAGAGAGAGAGAGAGAGAGAGAGAGAGAGAGAGAGAGAGAGAGAGAGAGAGAGA
>NW_021620542.1:2347017-2357024 GCF_004785775.1 Grammomys surdaster
AGAGAGAGAGAGAGAGAGAGAGAGAGAGAGAGAGAGAGAGAGAGAGAAGTGAACAGAGACTGGCCCCAACAGGAGCATTTGAAACTTCAAAGTCTATACCCAGTAACACACTTCTTCCAACAAGGCCACACTTCCTGATCCTTCCTAAGTGATATACCAACCACCAGGATACAAGCATTCAAACATATGAGCCTTTGGGAGCCATTCTCATTCAAGCATCCACAAAATCTGTTAACAAAGATAAACAGATAACTTTTGCCCCAAATTAGTCGATATTGGAACAGACAGATTGAAATAATTTAATTGTTCTAATTATAATTAAAAATTATACTTTGTCCAATTTTACATTTTAATTACATAGTACATTTAAGGAAATGTCTGTTTTGTCTTTAGTGTTATATTTTGTTATAAGGACTTTTCCAAGGCCCCATTTTCAAAGTTTAATAACAGTAGTGGGAAATTCAAATCAGAGTAGTCTGATATGAACTTGTAGTTGGAACTTGGTATGCCCTTCTTTTCGGGTTGCTATGATTTAAAAAAAAAAAGTTCACAATGGTGGGGAAGGCAAGACAACAGGGACATGAGCAGCTAGTCACATTACAAGTACAGCTAGAATCCATAGTGAGATATCAGAATCTATGAGAAATAAGAGTTGTACTTTTTGTTCAGTATAGAACCACAAGCCCAGTAACTGTGCTACTCAGGCCTAGGATGCGTCTTCCCATCTCATTTAACCTAGTCTAGAAACTTACTGAGATATACACAGAGGTTTTACTTCTAGGTGACTATATATGGTATCATGTGGACAATCAGTATTAATTATCATACACCTATCACCTTGATATTCAAACATATAATTTTAAACTTTTACTTTCCACCCTTTCCCCCCATAAACTCAAGCCCATTTCATATCACAAAATACATTCAATCGAACTTCCAAATTATCCATAATAGGAGTGCATGGCTCCTTTGAGACTCAGGTCATCAGTTAACCAGGAACCCGCTTTAAGACACAATCAAGTTTCAAACTTCTAGCCAATGACAAAGAGTGACTATTTCTATCATAAATGGAACATGGCTAGTATATTTCATTACAAATCATGAAGAAACTCAACAGAGAAGTCACCAAAACCTGAAGCTTCCTGGCACTCACTATCCAGGTTCTACCTGCCTCGGAAACGATTAGTAAGACAAGACAAGACCATGTTGGCATCAGATTCATAGAGATATGCACCCTCTACCTCCACGTGATGCTATGGCAGGTATAGTCTGTGATTTCCAAGCTCTAAGTATGAGCTCCCTTTATATCCTAATATAGAAGGGAGCGTAAGTATCTTAGCTACTCTTCTGTTGTTTTGAGAAGACCCCAGGATAAACACAACTTGCAATAAAAAGCATCTAATTAGGGGATATCATACACTTTCAGAAGCTTAACCCACCATCATCTTAGCTGTATTGTAGGAGCAGGAAAGCAACTATTGTGCTAGAGAAGTTTCTGAGAGCATACATCCTGATCTGCTGACAGAAAAAAGAGATACACTGGACCTACTTTTGAAACTTCAAAGCCCACTACTGGTGGCCCACCTCTTCTTATAAGGTCCTATCACCTAAAAAATGGCCACACCTCCTAATCCTTTTCAAACATTTTTATTCCTTAGTGACTCATAGTTGAAATATATGAGTTTATGGGAAAGGAACATTCTCCTTCAAGCCGCCACAGTAAGTTTTGCTTTAGTGATGTCATTAAACCATTTAGTGAAAACATTAAACCATTCTTTTCTCAGAACATGGCATGCCTGCAATTTTATACTCCCAACTGTTCCAACAAAATTCATTTTTCATCTTTTTGCTTCTATTGTTTCTATCTCTCCCTGAAGACCTTCATGAGAGCAGTCAGCAGTAACCATGACATATGAGTAATTACCTGAATGTCTTCGAGAACAAATCCGTTCATTACTTCTGAATTCAGCCTCAAGTTGTCCAGAACCTAGTTCTTTGTCAGAATATCACTTTGTGGCTCTATCTCAATTCCTAAAAGAACCCTTGGCTCTATGACACTTCATGAGATGAGCCAGGACTGCCAATATTTGTAAGAGCCTTTTGTTCATCTAAACTACTAGGAGATCAAGAAGTTCAACTTAAAGTATTGGACTTCTCTCATATAAAGTTCCAGACTATTCCACATTTCTCCCACCAACAAGGTCAAGTGACATAAGATCTTCACAATTAGGATCATCATAGTGATATCTCCAGTGTTTGTACCAATTTTCTGCGTTTGTCACTTCTCTTAGTACTTTGACCAAAATAACTGACCAAAGCCATTTTATACTCACAGTTTGAGAGTAAACTGTTCATTACAATGGGAAAAGCACAGAGGTAAGAGCATGAGTAATCTTTAGAGCTGCATATGCAGTGAACAATAAATGTTGGTAGTTTTCTTACTTTGCTTTTTTTTTTATTCAGTGCAGAAGCCCAGACCTTAGACAGGTTCTATCTGTACTTATGGTATTTCGGGTGAATCATTATGTCTTAGTTAAGCCAATCTAGAAACTTTCTTAGAAATTCTGTTAGGGTTTCTTTTTTAAGTTATTCTATATATATGCAAATGTATGATCAACATTAAACATCGGAGGTCATATATATATATATATGCTTTTTAATATATTTAATATGTATTACTTATACTTGATTAACAGCCAAAATAAAATATTTTTATTGATTAATTTTAATCCAATTATTCTAAAACCAGGGATTCTGTAAATTAAGAGCTGTTTTGGTTTGATAATGTGAGGATATCTAATTATAGGCAATATTTGCAAAAATATTGATTTTCAATCTTAAATTGGAAATTTTTACAGGATGATTAAAGGACTCATAGTAGTGCAATGTCACTTTTGTTGTTGCTGCTGTTGCTGTTATGAAGTAACAAACTTGAAATTTACTCTGTTGTTTACTTCCTGCTGCTGAGAATAGGCATAAGTATCTCTTTTTGCCTATACAACAGTGATTTTAAACCTGTGGGTTGAAACAGCTTTGAGCATTCAAAAGACATCTTCACAGGAGTCACCAAAGAACATCAGTAAGCATAGATATTTATATTACAATTCATATCTGTAGCAAAATTACAGTTATGCAGTAGTAATGAAAACAATTTTATAGTATTGATCACCATAATGTAAGGAACTTTATTAAAGGGTTGCAGTATCAAGAAGGTTGAGAACCACTGCTCTACAAGGACCAGGTGAATGGCCAGTTTTAGATGATGTTCTCAAGAGTGCAATTTAGGTTTGTACAGAAACAAAGACTGTAAAAATGTTCTCATGAAGCAACCTTAGGGGATTTTTGTAATAACAAATACTTTGGGCTAGACAGAATTACCAGTGATTCCTCTTAATGGAACTAAGCTGTGTCAAATGCTTAAGTGGACAATTGAGAACTTGTTAGAAATGGGGGTCTAAAACTTTTAACAAATTAGATTATCAGGAATGTCACAAGTTGGACTTCATCAAACTCAACTTATATGGGCATTAAAATTTCAAGGAAGAATTTTCATTTGATGTTTTGGCCTCAAACACAGTGTATATTTTGGAATTGAAATTAAAATGGCAAAAAGAAGACATTGGTCGGAGTGTTATGTGAGAGTGTGAAGATATTTGGAAGAAAATTGTATAGGTCTCTTCAATCTGTTACAAATAAATTTTTTACTCATTGGAAAGCTCTACATTTTTTTTTTTACCAGTTATCATGTCTCTTTATTTTTTTTAAATTGAGTATTTTATTTACTTACATTTCAAATGTTATCCCCTTTCTTGGATTCCCCTCTACAAACCCCCTATTCCATTCCTCCTTACCCTGCTTCTATGATGGTATTCCCCCATCCACCCACTCCTGCCTCCCAGCCCTAGCGTTCCTCTACACTGGGGCATCAAGCCTTCACAGGACCAAGGGCCTCACCTCCCATTGATGCCAGGTAAGACCCCTTCAGCTCCTTCAGTCCTGACCCTAACTCCACTGTTGGGAAACCTGTGTTCAGTCTGATGGATGTCTGTGAGCATCTACCTCTGTATTGGTCAGACTCTGGCAGAGCCTCTCAGGAGATAGCTGCATCATGCTCCTGTCAGCAAGCACTTCTTGGCATCCACAATAGTGTCTGGGTTTGGTGTCTGCATATGGGCTTGATCCCCAGGTGGGGCAGTACCTGGACGGCCTTTCCTTCAGTCTCTGCTCCACCTTTGTCCCTGTATTTCTTTTATACAGGAGCAATTCTGGGTGAAAATTCTACATTAATAAGTGATTTGAGGGATATGGGAGAGGACAGGGCTCGATAATAGGCTGAAGATTTTATTTGTAGATTAGTAAAAATCGAACTCAATGGACATTTCCCTTTAACATATATATTTCCTGTTTTCCAGTTAATTATTGTTTAAAGCTAAAACAGATTTAAAAAAAATAAACCAAATGTTTTTTTAAAGAGAATTTCTTAATTGTGTTGAATGAATGGCCCAAGAAAACCTACCTAATAGTTATCTTAAATTTAAATATTGCCCTCTAAAGTGAGTCTGTAATAAATTCTCAACATAATAGTAATCCAACTTTCTATGTGTCAGTTCTGGAAGAAAGATGTATTTCCTACTTATCTAGAATCCACAATTCTCTAACCTCCCACAGTTTTTGATAACATTCGAACTTGTTCTTAGCATCTGTCTGCTTCTTCAGTTTTTACAAAAATATTAGGAAGCTTAGGAATTTTACACCATCTCTATAGATAAGCATGATTTTGCTTTGAAAGTTCCTCATTTTACATGCCTTTCATTGCTTCTGATTTGCCTGTCCTATCAGTTGTCTTCCCCAACACATACACTTGCACCGGGGTACACACATTCTACTTCTTTACTCTGCTCCAGTTCCCATTTCAGTGGCCTCCAAATATGGAGATTGTCCTTAGTGAGTAGCACTGTCAGTAACTCGGAATTATAGTCATTTCTTGGCCTTGCTAAAACTCTTTTTGTCTCTCCTGGGAATTGACTATAATCCTTTTTTTGTTATGCTACAGGAAATATAAGAAATCAAATTAACTTGATTCTTTGAAATGTTGAAGGCTTATCCTTTTAGGTATTAAAGTGGCTTCATCATTCAGTAAAGAATACTTTAAAATTCCATATATACTATGTAGCACTGTGAAATCCTAAATATGGTAGCTAATATCTATTTGAACAAAGCATTTCCCCTTAGGTATAGGCGTGGGTTTGCACTCTTGGGTATATATTTCATTGCTATTCAATAGAACAAAAGATCATCTGTGAATGCTGTAAAATAAATAAAAAATGGCTTTAGTAAATCACAAAATTAGCTATTTCTTGCTGGATCAATATTGCCCCTTTTTAAAATGCTGAGGGATTGAGCTATAGTTAGTAATAGATTTATGCAAGTACCCAGAGAATCATCCTTTAAACACCACAAGTTTGTTATTTACCTCTTTTGGCACAGCATGTTAGCTATATTTTAGAACTATGTATTAACTTTAAAAGAAAATTGTCCGTCATTAGCGATTAAGACTATATACATTAGAACTGAGCTTCCTCTGACATGATACATCTGCATTTGTGTCTGATACTTTTCTTCTCTCTAATGCTAGATTTTAAGACTGCTACCATTATTGGCTCCATTTTGACTTGGAAACTGTCTCAGAATCTCAGTTAACACGTTATCAATTATGCATTGCTTCTTTATTTCAGTCAAATATTCTTTTTTAGGTCACTTTGAGGTTTTGTTCATTTTTGCTACATTAACACTACATAAAAATCAACTTGGTGCCATTTTATATCTTCTTCTAACTAAAGTAAGGGCTGAAGAAATTCCAAACTTATTATCAACTGAAGATAATGACCCAGATATAATTGAGTGTACTTGGAGAAGTAGTCCCAGAAGTCTTGTTGCTCATACTGTGTATCTGCTTTAATTTCAAATATAAAGTTCAGTAGTATAAGTTCATGGCAGAGTTTATTATTTCTGTCTCTTGGTCCACATATTTCTCTTTGTAATGTATCAATCTGTACACTATTTATCCCTCTATCACATGATATACAGTGTAAAAACAGATGTGTATGTATTTTTTTCAGTTCCAGGACATCATGTGGATGTCCAAAATCTGCAAATGATCTTATGTTTTATGACAAATAACATGGCATTTGCTTGGTTGTAATCCACATACAACGTTCATGGGGTACAATCCTATCATAGAATCCTATTGGACAACAGCACAGTCTTATTGAGCTTAGTAATAGTTCCTAACTCAATGTAAATAAAATAAAAATAGTATATGTAATAATCCATGTTATGAACTTGACTAAATCTGAGCCCACCTGAGAGATCGGCCTATGAGAATGCCTCCAGAAGATTATCTTATTGAATGAATTGAGGTGGGAAGATCTCTCAGCTGTGGGAGGCAGCAATTAGCATCTAGGTCTATATAAATGAATAAGGGACCCAAACAGGAGCATATTGCTTTCTGATTATTAATGTGATTTGACTGGCTGTTTTAAGTTCCTCCTGCTCTAACTCTCCCTTCAATGACATACTCTACTCTTGAACTGTGAGGCTGAATAAACTCTTTCTCTCTTTTATAACTTTTGTCAGATTATCACAACACCCAGAAAGAAACTAGCTCTATAAAAGTAGTTGTCATACTGAGTTGACTAAGTAATAATGACTAGGAAATGTCTCCATACTCAATTTAATGCAATGCTTTATTCTTTGAATAATGATAATATAATGACTACATGGAACCTATGGCTATGAAGGGCTGATTGTTTATATATGCAAACATACACACTAAAAATTCTATTGAATATATATAATAAAGGACATAGTCAGATGGCTTCTCAGTGTTAGAACTCGCTCTGCCAGGACTCTGATTGGTCGACCAAATCCAAACCCCTATTTTAGTTTCTGCTTTTTGTAATATTCTTTCCAAAGGCTAAGTCTCAAAGAAAACATATCCTGAGACAATAAATTAAGATGGCTTTCAGGAGTAGCACATCTGAAGAAAGGAAGGGGGAAATGTGTATGGAAGGAGGAGTGTAAATATGCTGAAGGGATAGCAAAGCGTTCAGCTATAAGGAGTTACAGTGGGGACATTGTAGTGGCCCAGAGAATTGTGTTCTTGAAGGAGGCACTTAAATGATCCTAGAATGGAACTTTAGCAAGCTGTTCTTTCTTCAGATCCCTAAAATTCTAAAGTAGCCTTTTATAAAGAGTCTCAAATTGTCAACACTTCTACCAGTAGGAAAATGGATTCCTTCTGAATGCTTACAGAGGTTTGGTCTAGAATACAGTGCACAGATATTGTAATTACATTGATGCCATGTGTGGGTCAGATATTGCCATTACTTCCACATCTCCCTTATACTGTTTTATTCTTAGCATGGTTTTCCTCTCTATGTCAAAGTGTTTTATGCATCTTTATTTTTCAAAGAATCAATTCTTCCCTCAGTTTCATTGTGCATGCTGTTCAAATGACATATTTAGCTCTTTGGTTTTGTTTTTTTAATAATTTTTATATTTTAGAATTTTATATTTGAGTATTTTACTAGACTTAATCATTCTGATTAACTTAACTTTACTGTGGTCTTCAGCATTTGAATCACATTTAGTTTTCATTTTTGTTGTCTCCTGTATCTATATTAGCTTCAAATTTCATCCTATTGTTTGTTTAATTCTCATGTTTAAAAATACATGCACTTATTACCCCTGGAGTCTGTTAATTTTATAGGCTATAATTTATCATAGTTTTGGAGATTAAGAAGTTCAAAGTACTGGCCTCCTTGGTTGGTTCACTAATAGTCCCTCTTCTCTGGAATTACTGAACACTTACATAGTGAGGAGAACTCCAGCTTTGGTCTGTTAATTATCAGTTAAAGAAGTTTCTTGCACCAAAACCAAATTTTCCCCTTAAGTTTCTACTCCAAATCCTAATACGGGTTTAGAATATAACTTTTACGATGTCACAGACTATCACTGTATGTCAGAAAAATTCTGTAAAAGTTTCAGAGGTGTCTACTCTGTCTTCCCATATGTAGCTGCAATAAGAACAGGGTGGCTTACTTCAAACCATACTTACATGCCAGAAGACTGGAATTAGACTATGAAAGTCTACTCTGATTTACTTTTGATTTCTTCTCATGTTCTGTTTATTTCTGAAGGTCCCCTGCAAAGAGCTTAACACATTTTCAAGTTGTCTTCCTCCTAATGGATTCTATTAAAAGTCATCAACAGCTCCATTTACTTTTTCAGCTACTAATGTTTTGGACTTCATATTTCTGGGCTGGATAGCAATTTTGAACTGCAAAAGGATCACAAGAAAAAACCTGAGCATGCTGGAATAACTTCTTCTTTGGTGTTCCCACTTCTGCACACCAAGTTTTACCTCACTAGCTATTTGGCAGTATAAAAAGATTTCGTGAGTAGCAATATCTTCCTGCTCAGCTTCAACATGCTGGGTGCTTAGCAGAATACTACTGAATGCCCCAAGAACAGAAAGATAGAATTTGTGTCTTGATGACAGTAAGTGCCCCTTCTCTCCAAATTATTCGTCTTGAAATCCTAAAATATATACAAGAAAGGGATTTCTTAGTGTCTTAAAATGCTTTACTGTATGAATTATAAGAAACAACTTCTATTTATTCTGAGCAGGAGACTTGGATTAGTGTAAAGTTTTTAATCACAATAGATAGGGACATGATTCAACCTAAACTTTGAGTATAACTCAAAAATGACTCTTCACAAAAGTGTGATGGCTAGTTATATCATTGGATACTAAGCTGTGAAACCAATTGTAAGCAACTTAACCCATTTTTTATATTTCAGCTCTCTGTTCTGCAGAGTAAAGTTAAATTGATTCATCTTGTCGATTGCGAAGAGAATAAATCCAATGAAAGCAAAGGCCAATGCTCAGTGACAAGCACACATAGCTCAGTAAATGTTTCAGGCACTATTCTCAGGTGTGTGACCAAATTCACATGCTTACACTTCAGAAATGTTGATCATAGTTTTACAATCTGTTCCTTTTTTTTTTCATTATTATCATGCTGGTTTTCCTCCATACAATTTTATTTTGAAACTTTTCTCCTAGATCTGGTGCAGATGATTATTTTCTAATGAAAATATCCATGAGTCTTTTTTCTCTATCTGAAAGATTTTATGAAGAAAAAAGTTAATAGTCAAGTACCTGTCTTTTTGCTAAGGGGGTTAAAATATGGCATAGCTGTTGGCTGGCAACAGTTGATTCCAATTAGCTGCAGTGCCCAAGGATCTTTAAGGAAAGCAAGGCTGGCTGCACTTCCTAAATCTTTTCTTTTGAGCAGTGTCATTTTTACCTTTGGTTAGCTCAGTGTTCACTGTAAACTGCTGTGACAAAGCTTATGAAAAAGAACATAAAATCCCAAGTGAGAATTCTGGCTGAGAAGCGTGGGGTATATTTCTGAGCTCACATTATCGCTTACCCAGAACAAAGAATGAGAAAACATTTTACAGCATTTGAAATTGGTAGTACCACAGGTGAAGCACACAATGACATTTCAAGCAATTCAAGTTTTCTAACTCATGTTCAGAAATATATTACAGTTTATCTAGTCTTAGAGACTTCTCTTGGTGACTAAGATAAGCGGAAAACTGAAATAACCTCGAATAACACATTTAACTTTTTTTTATAATTGTTTTAACTTTCACAATGTATGTCTTTTGGGTTTTAATGTGCATTTTTAGTTTTGTATTTATTTTGGGGCCAGATTGTCTAGCCTGGAATTCACTAAGTAGACTGGGCTAGTCTCTAATTCATGGATGCCGAAGACCAGCCTCAGGTTCCTGAGAGAGGGGGTGTTTAGGAGCAGCAAAAAGAAATGATTGGAAGTCAAATTGGAGGTCTAAGTTGGCCAGCTAGGTTCTGCTGAGGTGGTTTTCCAGATCTCATTCTCTCTCTCTCTCTCTCTCTCTCTCTCTCTCTCTCTCTC
>NW_021620542.1:2357424-2413990 GCF_004785775.1 Grammomys surdaster
CTCTCTCTCTCTCTCTCTCTCTCACACACACACACACACACACACACACACACACACGTGTGTGTGTGTGTGTGTGTGTGTGTGTGTGTGTGTTCTGCTCGGCTCTAGACAGCTTTTTCTTGTATTTCTAAAAACAGAGAGACAGCTCTCTCTGCTAGTAAAACTTGTCATAGCTATATGGTTTTCTTTATATGTCAAAGCTCATAGGTTTTCTGACCAAAGTCAGAAAAGGTGCCATAAAAAAAATTACTGAAACTTCCGACCAAGTCAGAAATCCTATTAGAAAAAAAAATTGTCAAGACCTGTTTTCACTCTGCAGACATCTCCGGAGAGCTCAGATCTTTAGAAAATTCTAAAGAAATGCTACTGCATTAGCTCATCTTATGAAGATCCAAACCCTAGGTTTTATTTACATATCAATTCAGTCATTTAGTTCAGGTTTCTTTTTGACTATCTTATGAGTTAGCATCTTGTGACTCCAGCCCATTGATTCTTAGGAGACAGAAAGCATAAGGTTTTTCTTTTCATTTTTTAAAATTTTATTTAATATTTTTATACAGTCTGGATTTTATAAGCCTTATAACTGTTCCACATCCCATACCTCCCCCAAACCCCTCATCTTCACAAGGATATCACCACCCCCATCCGCCACTCTACCGGACCTCCCCACTACCTGGGGCTTCCAGTCACTTGAGGGTTAGGTGCATCTTCTCTGACTGAGTCCAGCTGCAGCAGTACTCTGCTGTATCTTAACATTGCAAAATAATTCAGAGATCTGTCCTCCTTTGTTAAGCATAGAAGATAAGCTAGTTGGGTAGGACCTTGTCTAGAAGTTACCATTTCCACCTGGTCTGGGCCTAATCTCGCTCTATCCTGGGGCGATCCAAACAAAAAACTTAGCTTGGTGGGATCTCTGTGATCACCACTCCCTAAATCTCTTTGCCTCCTTCCTTAGTAATTTTCTAACAGTTGGCTGACAGCGCATCTGCTTTTGATCCTTTAGATTTGTGACGCTCTTCATATAATTCATATTGCATCCTTATTTTTTGCACTGTTGAGAAATTATATATTTTCATATTCATGTATTTAGAGTTTTTTTCCCCCATAGCCTTAAGGGCTGTCCTGAAGGTCCCAGCATTTACCATTTTGCTGAGACACAGCCACACCCTCGACTCCTGAACTTGTGCTGTTTCTAATTATCATGGAGTCATTATTGTTAACAGGGGACATTCCTAGGAAGTTAAAAGTCCTCCTCTGCTAATATTGGTTTCAGAAAGTATGTACATTATTGCACAAACAAGCCTTATGCCCACAGCAGCTATCCACGCTTGTGGAGGCTCATACCAAGGCCCTCTTTCCTCCAGAGTGCTGGGATCAAAGGCAAATGTCACAATGCCTGGCTCAACTCTGTCTTTTGATTATGTCCTACATTAACACTGAATAAATATTTTCATCAAGAAATAGTAATATCCATTTCAGAAAAGTGATGGAAAGATTGTAAAAGCCGAAGAAACAAGGAGTTGGCTGTGAGATTGTGTCTCCTAGAAACACTTAGGGAGTTACACCCAAAATGTCTCAATAGCATGGCTGAGTAAACAAGACATGACTAAGCATGACATTATTACACATAGTAACATGGAGGAAGGAAAATCTCACAGATGGTCTTCAACCTTAGTAATAGAACTACAGACAACTAAGGAATGTTGAGAGTGTGAGAAATAGTTTAGTCCACAGGAAAGAGATTCCTGAGTAGTTAGACCTGAAATCATGCATGTATAAATAGTATAAAGAGTGAACAGGTTGCAGTTACATAATTGAAGTATAAAAGTGTGTGTGTGTGCGTGTGTGTGGGTGTATGCGTGTGTGTGTGTGTAAAATAACAATAAAGAAAATAAGGCATCAATGTGAGAGAAAGCAAAGGAAGGTACATTGGCGTGACTGGAAAGAAGAGAGAAAAGGGGAAAATGATTAGGAAGGGATAGGAAAGAGGGGAATAGAAACATTTGTTTTTAGAGTTCACACCCTTGGCCTTATTTTATGACACAATAAAAAATTTCACAGTATCTTTGGATAATTTTGTCTTATTAAAACTCAACACAAATCATCCTGCAAAGAAAAGCCCTGCTGTTCAAACCCTTACCTGTAGAGTCTTGTCCTTTCTTTTCTAGTTATTAAAGCAGTCTCACTCATCTACTAAAAGCCAGTAAAAGATCTCATCTCCCAATGTTACAGAACGGATCACTTCATCTCTATGCTTTACTAGATAATTCAAACACTCCCTTGTTACCACTGATCTTATTACAAATTTAACTTCACCATCAGTCTTAAACTATCCATGTGCTGCATTTTTATGCACATCAAATGGGTAAGTGAATAAATTACTATAATAACTGAGAATATAGACTCTGAAATGTCTTACAGCCAATGTTCTATACACTGTTTTCTTAACTTCATAAAAGTCTGTTAAGGTTGGTAATGAAATCCTCACAATATAGACAGGGAAATTGTGAGATAAAATAGCTAGTAACTTTCAAACTTGCTTTACTTACAATTAGAAAATCTTAGATAGTAACCTATGTTGGTCTAAAGCTAAACATCTATATTACGAATGTGGTTCGTTGAACATTTATCTACAAGTAGTCCTTCTATATGTTTTCCTTGAAATGATATCAGTATGCTTCTCTCTGAGATAGATAGATCTTGGGCTGAATCAGGATGCTTAAGTAGGAAATCCAGGCAGGCTTTCTAAGGGAAGAATAAATTCACTCATAAGTTTATTATTGAGCAAGTTCCTTGAACTCTTCACTATGCCATATGGAAATATCTCTGTTTTTAAGGACTTTTGAAATACAGCTGTCATACCTAAAATGCAAGGAATGAACTTTTAAAGGTCCTCAAGTGGAAATGAAGTCAGATATTTTAGATGACAGGATAAATTTGAACCACAAGAATCAGAGAATGTAGTACAGAGAAAATGGATTTTTCTGAAATTCTGATGACAATGAAAAAATAAATAGATCAGATGAAATAAAATATAGAAGAAAAAGAGAAAAGGGAATATGATGTGAAAGAGACAGAAAAAGGGAATGAAAAAACAGAGAAGAAATCGACAGAATAGAAAGATAGGCAAAGAGGAATGGAAGAGAGGATAGAAGCAGAAGAGAAGAAAAGAGAGATGACCAGAAAAGAAGAATGAGGGGAAAGAGGAAAGGGGAAAAGGGAAATGAGAGGAAAGACAT
This sequence comes from Grammomys surdaster, assembly GCF_004785775.1. Taxonomy (NCBI): domain Eukaryota; kingdom Metazoa; phylum Chordata; class Mammalia; order Rodentia; family Muridae; genus Grammomys; species Grammomys surdaster. The sequence continues at coordinate 2,360,664 of NW_021620542.1, forward strand.
AGAAAAAAAACAAGGAAGTGGAAGGAAAAGAAGAGAACTCTCAAGATACTCTGGGAAATGACTTTTCTTAATCAGTTGAAAAGAGTTGAAGTGGCCAAGTGATCTCAAGTGACAAACATGTACAGGCTCAGAATTCTTACAGTCTGCTGTTTCCTTCTGACACAAGTTCTGGAGATACAGCAAAGCTGATCTCCTAATTTCATTTAATGGAGAGATGAAGACACGAATTGACTAATTGGCCTCCTAAATTCATATATATATATATATATATAAATAAAATATATATATATATGAATTATATATATATATGTGTGTGTGTGTGTTTGTGTGTGTGCATGTGTGTGTATGTACATGTATATGTGTATGTACATTCATATAGATATGAATTAATATATACGTATATTAAAAATAGGGCAGAATATTATATAGCATTACAAATATCTTCTACTTTCTATACTGAGTTTTCTATCAGCTTGCATAATATGGTTTTTTTTAATGTGACTTTTGTTCATATCTTTTTCTAATTTTCTGAGTATAACATTCCAAACCACATGTCACATGTTCTGGTTAGTTAGGATGTAAAAACTGGATCTTTATGTTTTATTGTTGTTGTTGTTTTGTCAAAGCTGAATTATGCTTTTCTGAGCATATAGCTGTTCTAAATGTTTTCAGTTCTGCAGCCATCCTAAATAAGTATGTTTGTAATAAAACACAAAGCTTGGTGGTTTACACTTGAATTTTCCTGTGTGCGTGTAAAATTGGGATTCCTTTCAACATAATAGGAAATTATAGATGTGTGGAGGATATCTGTACCCATCTGAATTTACTTTAGTCCAGACTTTATAGAAGATTGACATTCCATTTAATTTCTATGTGACAGCTTTTCCCAAATGCTTTAAAAATCACAGTTTCTGTTGCTGCCATTTTAGTTTATATAAGGAGCAATCTCACATGAGACCATCTCATTTTACTTCCAATAACTAATCTAACAGCTTCTTATTTCAGAATTCAAGTGTTGTATGTGGAAGGAGGAGCGTTATCTATGGTTGTGGCTATTGGTTACTTTTATTCATTGATTTTACTTGAAATGTAGAAGTTGTGACTAGAAGCTCAGGTTAGTTCTCCCAAAGAAAGGAAAGGATGGGAAAATTCAAGAGCAGAAAATGAAATGCACATTTTTAGCTACTGTGATTGGCTAAAATAAGTATTTCTTCCAACAGGATAGAGAGGACTAGTGATAACACAGGTATAGAAAGTGAGATCTGTATCAAAAATAGTAGATTGAAGGCTTCATTCTGCTGTGTACCAGGTAACTTAAAAACCTGTTGGGCCACTCAGTGCCTGTGTTTCTGTTCTATCAAGTGGAAATATATAATAAATTAAAGGAGTGTGACAAATCAGGGAAGAGACATATACAGGGAGACACAAATAAGTGAAGAAACGTTTCTCACTTTTCTTCATATCTCAGCATGCTCAGATATTGGAGAAGGGCAACATGCCAGATAGCTACGCAAACCTTCTAAAAAAAGAAACTTGACACTAGAGGTGAATCTGGTCTTAAACTCCACAGCGTAGAGGAATTTTCCCATCTCCTGAACAATGACACTTGCTCTGTATTGATAAGAGTGTTCTACCATTTTGTGCATTTGTTCTACTTATATCATCATTTCATTTAGTTAACCAAACCTCCCCTTGAGAAAAGGAAAAGTCAAGAAGGCCAAGAAATTCATTAGACTGCATAGCTCATTAGGTGGAGACAAGGGACTCCAATCCTGTACTGATTACAGCACAAAAAGTTTCATGTCTGGCCTGTATCAAAAGATCTCACTCCCAATATCTAAAGGATAAGCTTTTAATTTTAGAACAAAGATTCCACTTTCAGACAGGAAAGCTCATCTTCAGAAGATGCTAGCTGTAGAAGAGAAGACAAGGATGACAGACAGATCATAGAGTCATCTAATGTGAAGAGGCTAAAAGAAAATTCTGGGCTCTATTCAAGAAAGAGTTATTTGTGAGACTGAATGAAGTTGAGGTGAGAAAGAGAGGAGGTAAAAATTCATTTTTACTTCTGGTAAACACTCTTCCACCTGCATTCCATTTGGTTGCTAAATAAATATTTGGATTACTCAAGGTCACAGCCAAAAGCATTTTGTTTCTCTCCTTTGGTCTTCAGCTGTTTCTTCCTTGGAGAATAGACTTCCTTCACACCAACTCTACAAACCATGATATTGAAATCTACTTGCCATGTTTTAAAATTTTTCTGAAACATTCATTGTATATTCTAGGACTTCTGCAGCACCTAGTATGTCAGAGAAGATCTTAAAGAGCATTTTCAGAGTTAATTTTACCATGCTTTTCACTTCAAATTTATGGGACAAGAATTCTGTCCTTTGAATTTTCCAAAAGTATCCTTATGGATTCTTATATAGAATTGGTTCTAAATCAAATTTGGATGTATTTAGTAAAACAGACTCAGTTGTCTTTTTAGGGAGTAGAGTGTAATCCACTACTTCATCCAATATATTCTTTGTTCATTAATCAATTCATACAAACTAATTTGTTATATGATTCCAAAATAGCTTTATGGCTCATTATCTCTGTGTTTCTCTAGACTATTTCTGTGAGGGATAGAATTCACTGTTATCTGAACAAAACTAACTTCATAATACACTACTTCCAGTTTACAGAGAATCTTATGGCTAAGTATGTCAAAAGAGCATTGATCTGAGTGTGGGTCTCTTCTAAAGGTCTGGCTATACCCATGGCTTCTGCCTAGAAGAACATTTAACATTTTTCTGATTTTGAATTTTAAATCTTTCCTTCACAAACACATGGGATACTGGATTGCTCCTATTAGTCTTCATTACTGATGATCAAGGCTGGAAGATGATAGATCTGGAATAAGAGTTTATTGAATAAAAGATATTTTGAGACCAAATTTTGAGAATGTATAGGTCATTATCCTGATAGGACCCTCTCTTCCATATGATTGGACAAAATAATTCCAAATATGTGTCACATAATGCAAGAATCGATGACAGTTATTATTTAATTAAAAAACTAACTCTCACTATGTTGAATAGCTCTGATTATCAGTGTGATGGTAATTCCAGAGTGACTATACCAGGAATACTCAGTTACCTCCACTCTACTAAGGCAACTCTTCCTTAAATGTATCTGAGATTCTGATTCCAACAATTTTGAGGCTATTGCTACTCATTCTAGTCAGTACCTATTTTGTGACGTAAAGACCCTCATTCTCTTTTCCTTCTAATCTTGCTTCTTTCAAAAGCATTAAATTAACTTTTATGAAGGAAAAGAAAGAACCTGACTGAAGGCAGGGAGGTTAATTGATGCTATTGTTTCTGTGACATGGCACTATTCTACAAAGGGTGGTAATTTCATCAGATGGAATTCAAAACTTTAGGGAGAAAGAATTATGGCCTTTCAAGCACTCAAAATACCTTTTGAGATGTATGTGAAAAAGGTAATTGAAGAGTTTGGATTGTCCTTTGAGAGGATGTGGGAAGAGGGTTTCAATCCAATCAAAGATTGTTTTAAATAATAGGAGGTGAATTCTCAATAGAGCTGTGCAGAACACATTTTAAGAGGGGAAAATGTGTTACAATAAAAAATTCTGCTTTCCCTAGAAATTCACTTTATTCTTTAGAAATGTATATTTGTCTCCTGAAGTCCAAAATTGCAATGGCATTAGTGGTTAGATTGTTAGGACAAGCTCAGGGAGATATAATAAACCCTCCCATTTAGTAGTTGACCATCACATGGGCAAGAATACCTTTACTAATATAGAAATGTTATCTGATTCATTCCTAATAACATCTCTTAGAGACTTTACAAACCAGCAAATCAGAGCTTAAAGACATGTGATATATATTCCATGGTCATGATATTAAAAATGACAGCACCAAGATTATAAGTCAAGTTTACTGACAAATAGGAGCTTTGGCCTCCATAACCCTTCTCCAGACAATTCATGCTTGGGATGATTTCTACTTTGGATTTACAGACAAACTTTTAACCACTAAAAGTTGATACCACAGCCCATTATTAATATTTCACTTACTTTTATTTGTATAAATTATTTCTTTTGCATTAATAACCAATCAAATAGAGAATGCAAATTAAAAGTGGATATGCTGAAATATTTTATAGCTGTTCAAAGATTTCACTATCCAAAATATGCCTTAAACATCATCTGTCACTTCTCAAAGTATTTAATGACATCCCTTCTCTAAGGAACTGTTTCAGAACTTCATTAAAGTGTTACAAAAATGGCCTAAATTTTGCTACCATATCTGTAGAGTAGACTATTGATTTGTTTATTCACATGCTTGAAGTAATTTGATGAAAGAGCTCTCTTGAAAAATACAGTGAATAAGATAGAGAAGTCTATGTGGTCCTCTGAAAGAATTTATTTAAAAGAACAAAAATGGTGTAAATTAGAATAACTTTCTTTTACAAGTTCATGCACTACTGGGGCTAAACACCTTTCTAGTGTGATAAGACTAGCAGATTAGCCTTAAAAGAATCACTTAGGACTGAGACAGCAGTTATGAAGAATGCGTGGTATAACTTTCAAAGATAAGAGTTCTAAGAGAAAAAACAAACAGTTCTAAAAGATGAAGATGAGATGGCTTTTAAAACACTATGATTTCAGTACTGTTTTTATGTAGAAGTTTTTTCCTGTATTTGTTTTTTCAAGCCAGATTCTCTTTCTGGACTAAAACTCATGACCTCAAACTAAAAGATTAATTTTAGATTAGATTAGGCTGACCTCAAACTAAAAGTAAACCTCTTGTGTTTGTCTCCTCGGTGTTGTGATTATAAGCACAGCCCTTTATGCTTAGGAGTAATGTGGATTAGAGAAAGGAAAGGAACCAGAGACACACACAGGTCTTCACAGATAGAAATCAGCCTGGCTGAGATGCTAGACAGCCTCTAATGATGACTCTCTTATCCCAAAACTGTGGAAAGCATGGAAGTCTTGGTGTTCATAGGCAAGCACTAGTGGAATGTTAAAAGACACAGGATTGTTACTTCAAAGGAAAGAATTCATAATCTGCTATCCACCCAGAATACTGGGAACAGATATATGCTTACTAGCCTGGCAACTTTTGTACTATCTGTGCAGCTAGAGACCAGACCGAACATTCCTTCAAATTCTCTTCATAAGCTTCATCTTTTTAGTCAATCTACAGAACCGAGTTCCATGGAAGTTATTTATATACTTTACAAAGAGTTTCAATGTAGTCCCATCAGATCTTTATTTAGCTTACTTTGTTCCTCAAGGAGATTTATGAGTGCTTCACTGTGCACATGGAATTGAGTTAATTACCACCAGGAAAGTTTTCACTAAGGTGCATTGTGCTTAAATATGCCTAAAGTAAACCATGCAGCATCAGATTCTCAATGTGTGAACCAACACTAGCTATTTAGTCATGTTGAAACAAGCAACCTTCTTGTCTCTGTGGATTTTTACTCTGCAGGCGATGGTCATGACAGAGACTCAACACAAACTGCAAATGTGTCTATTTCTCTGGTATAGTTTAACAACTCCCAGCCCTAGCTTCTAGACCTGGCAAATGAGTATTGTTTTAGAACTGAGTGTGGATGTCCCTATTACAAATGTCACTGGTTTACTATAAAGTTGGTATTTTGTTTCTATAAACATGCAGTACATTTCTGTAGAGTGATATAGTTCTTTGTGCTGGTGTGAGTTCTTTGGTTAATTAGTAATATAAAGAGGGATGTAGAATGTGTTGTACAAAGGTGCTCTTACCTCTTGCCTCTCTCTGATTGTAAGGAAACATGCATTCAAACACTTCTCTCAGATATTAGTTGGCAGATACCATGTGCAACATGCAGCAACTTAGCTCTCAGTTTTGCAATGCCAGAGATGGTTGTGCCATTCCAGATATAAAGATTTCAATGTTTACCAAAGTAGTAAACACAAATGGCATTGTATTCCATTCTTAGGTACTTTAAGAAAAATAATATTGGTATTCTTTAGTGAATTATACTAGTGGTTATGGTCACAGCCATTGCTTCGATACAAGTTCATACAATTATTAAGAAATTAACATAGCCTTTCAGCTTGGGCCTTATATCTTATCAAGGTGGTAATATTAGCAAGCTTTATTGCAGACACGAGCCTTTGTTCTCACCTTGTCTTGTCTGCCATGTGGCCTGCACACAATGACTTGCTGTGTTCTCAGGGAATGTACTGAACATCCTAATGTATTATTAGAAATTGTAAAAGGACACAACGTATTTTCCACCCTAGGATATAACATTTAATGCTTTTCAGAACTATTTTGATCAAAATCCACCTTACAGTTCATTTGCTTTTCAGGTTAATGGCACATTTGCTTTTATAGTCACACAAACACAGACACAGACACACAAACACACACACACACACACACACACATGCACACACAAGTACTTTAGACGTGATAGAAGATAAATACATGTACTTGTCCTACTTTTTATTTGCCGAAGGCAAGCACACACTCACTTTCTCTTAGCCCAGATTTAGGTCACTGATCATGGCCCAGTCAGTCATCACAACAGATTCTTATAGTAGCATGACTGGTCACAGAGGTCTGTCATTCACGTTTCTGCCAATGTACTCACAAGGAACCATACTGGGAGACTCATATTGTGGCCATATAGTTTTAGTATATAGTACTAAATTATTGTCATTATTCAAGCATACAAGATGTATGTAAATAGAATATGAGACTAAAATACAGTGTCAGATAACCAGAGTAGCAGTTGTTTTATTATGTATTTATGAACTATTAACCTTTCAGCTTCATTTGAAAGCTTCCCTATAGAACACATGTACAACAATCTTACTTCCTTACCCCATTCAGGAAATTAAGGGATTTCTAAATCAGGACCTGCCTGCTCTCTGGATTTTGCTCTTTTAAAAAAATGCTTATAGGAAATCCAACTATAGCACATGACTGGCAGTGACACAAATCTCCTTTCAATGTATGTCTGGAAGTATTTCATCTTTGATGCCCATTGATTGCTAAGTTCAAATCTAACTTTTAATATAATTTCTTTCTGTGATTTATACCTGAGTTGTGTACTAATTCCAAGCACCTCTTATTGAAATATGATATGGGCTGAGTGCACACAGCACTCTATTGATTTCTGCCAGCAACTCTGGTCAAGAAGCTCAGTTCATTCATCTCAACAACTGGCAGTGTCTTTAAAGAAATCTAGTACTTATTGAATTTGTGTAAAACTGCCTAGTGAACCCTCCTATAATTTCCTCTGTGCTGTATTATCTTACAAATATGTTTGATGAACAGATTTTTAATAGAAAGTGAGTTTCATATTTTTCTCCTAGGGGTAGCAAACCATGGTATGCAGGTCAAATGGATAAATTCAAATATTTTAAAATAAAATACTTGAAACCAATATAAGATGAAAGTTTATTTTTTCTTTGACTTAACTACATTGTGCATGCTCAAAAAATATTTAAAACTCTAGCAAGAATTTACCTAAAGTACAGATTTCTATATGGAATAAAATCTTTGTGATCTAGCCATCCAGTAAATTGGAAACTCAAGTACTCCCCTGTGACCCCATTAGGATTTGGAAGCAATCAGTCCTGAGCACTCTAGTATTTTTGGAATGTATATTTTTTTTATGTTTCTTGTTGCTGTTAATATGATGTGTTTCTTCACCCCTGTGGCTTGTAAGTTTTACAGCTTGGATTCATCTCAGGCAGCTTTTGCTTGTTTTGTTTTCCTGTTAAGTTTTTGTGTGATTGGAGAAACTCCCCCTTGAGAGCTTTTACATGATTGTTTCTATTACTCACCAGATGTGTTATTATTCTTGAATTGTTTTAATATAACGATTCTAGGGAAGTACACACACACACACACACGCACACATACAAAGACTAGAAAATTTCCACATTGACTCCAAAGTCTTACTAGTGTTTCAAGCACACAGTTTCAGATTTGTGAAGCTTGAAATAAAGTGAAACCCAAACCCAGTTTTGAAAGCAATCTAAACCTAAAACTAGTGCTGGCATTGTGACTCAGCAATAGAGTTAGCTCTTCCCTAACATGTATGAGGCCCTAGGTTCAGCTGCCAAGCACATAAATTTAATATAAAGAGTTCATTGGTAAATATAATTACAATAGCTATTAAGCATCACTTGAAAGCATCACATAAGGCTGAAGTGACAGCTGCATAAAGTAGTGTCACAAATGTCGTTCTTCTGATTATAAAACTGATGAGTTCTGTGCATGTACACATGTCATACATCTTTGCATTAAAATCAGACAAAAGGGCTGGTAGTTAAATCAGTGGGTTAAATTCCTATTATACAAGCTTAGATATGAGTTTGAATTCTCAAAACTCAAATAAAATCAGGCACAGTGACATGGGAAAGATTGAACCAAAGACAAAAGAATCTTCTCAGCATCCAGGTCACTTGTCATGGTGCACACAGCAACACACAGCAAAGAATCCAGCTCACAAAAAAACAAGGTGGAAGGTGAAGAACAATGCCTAGTTTTGTATGTTGTTGTATGACCTTCACATGCAATGCTTTGGCACACATGTGCCCACATTCACACACAAATCTCTGTCTCTGTCTCTGTCTGTCTCTGTCTGTCTCTGTCTGTCTCTGTCTCTCTCTCTCTCTCTCTCTCTCTCTCTCTCTCATACTGTCATTTCTCTCTCTTTCTCCTTCTTTCCATAAAACACACATTATAACCAGAAAACACAATAAGAGCAATATTCAACAGTTTTTGTTAATCAAGAACATTGTATAACTAAATGACACAGTTCAGAACAAGCATATGAACAACTTGGTCTCTGTTTCAGTCAAAGTAAATCTATTTTCTTGATCAGCATAAATTTACAAGCTTTTATTGTATTTTAAGGTATATTGAATAATACCAAGAAAGTGAAACAAAATACCAAACTGAAGAATTTCTATTACTTAAAGAAAAATACTATGAATCCTGTAGAAAATACTGAGGATTCATTTCCTGCTGGGCAGAGTAAAGGATATCTTCTGCTCATTATCTGCTTTAAGCTTCTTTGTAAGGAACTCTTGTTAAAGATGAAGGAAAAGGCTGAAATTTAAAACTAGCAGAGAGTGAGGTTGATTTAGAAAGCCTATGTTGTGTGGAAGATCCCATTTCTGTTCTTTCCTAGTACAATTCATGATATCTGAGGTTTTGTTTTGCTTCAATATTGTATAACATTATTCACTAAGAAAATTGGAAGCTGATAGAAATTACCTTTTTATTATGTTTTTCTTAATTGAAATGAGTGCCTGAATTGAAATTGTATGAAGCAGCTTTCCTATTGCATCACAGTCCTATGACTTCATGAATAGTGAAGATACAGCTTCCAAGGAGAATGTGGACAGTGGTTCACAGCGGAGGACCACGGAGGAGTGCAGTAGCCTGAAAAAGCTCACTTCCCTAATGTCAGGCTTCACTGCTTCTAAATATAGAGTATCTCACTTGTTTTCAAGTTTAACTGGTTTAGTTGGGCATATTCCCTACTTGATGCAAATTTGTCAAAGTGCATCCAACTAGCATACATAATCAATTTTTTCTTCTGCCAAAATACTTATAAACACACATCAAAATAAAGATGTGAGAGCATTAACTGTGGCTCAGTCAACACTTGAGTCCTCACTGCAGTGAATCAGTAGGTACTTAGTTCCCCTCCAGTGGTTCAGTCAGCTCCCACTCCCTGTGCTCAGTGTACAGTCAGTTTAGTCACCTTGCTGTTCATATTTTCTTTTCTGCATTATTCATACTGTCCTAAGAAGTCTGTTCATGGATATTTAAGGATCCTAAAATGGCCAGTTGTTTGTAAAATTTGCTACTTTCTTCTTCAAGTGCTGAGAAGAATTAAAATCTAAACCTACAATTCTTTTGTTACATGTAACCTGAGGTTTTCAAGTTAGAAATTTCAGTGAAGGTGGGATGTTCCTGATAAGGTTTATATCTGACTTTGTTTTCAAGGAGACTGCCCCCAACAGTCTTAGCTCATGGGACAGCTTGTAACACAGTTTCCTCACGTGTGCCTTCTCACATTCCTGCTTCGTGTTCTTTCCACTTTTTTATCTCTCCTCATAAGGGTGATTTTGGACACCAAAAGCTTTATCAAATTCACCCTCATGTGACTAACAAGTTTGTAGATCTGTAAAGAAAGAGAGACTAGCCACCATTAGTGAAACAAATAGATGCTCTTGCAGAATTCCTGATTATAAGCAAGAAGACTGAATGATGCTGGACTGTGTGTTTCAGGATTTCTGAAGGCCCATGTTTTAACCACTGTGTGGCTCTGTCCTCTCACCCTTTCTGTTCAATATTCAATCCATCATTTATCTCATTGCAGAAAACTTCAGTTCCAAGGCTACCTTAAGTGTACATGCTAAGGCTTCTAATTAGGAGCAATAGACAAAACAAACAAAACCAAAAACCAACAAAACAAACAGAGAGAAAGAAAGAAATTAATGAAAAAGAAAAAAAATTGATTGATTTTGGTTGTTCCTAAACAAAAATCCAACACTGACCTAAACAATTGGTTACAGCAATTTTCAGGGCATAATTTTAATAGGTTTTGAAAATATTCACCCTCTTGTCTTTACTGTTTAGTTTTTCATTATTGTTTGTTCCTCTAAATGGTAAAAAAGTAAGGTTTGCATTAGCCCATCACATTCCAAACTAAAATTATCTTGAGTACATTTTAAATGTGCAAGGAAAATGGTGGCAAATTAAATGAAAAATCTGGTAATTTTGAGGACAAACAGATTAAGCATTCAGAAATTATGCAAAGCTGTAGTGTTTACAGTGTGTTAGCAAATTACAAATTATCTCAGAAAAGAGAGAAGCCAGAGGACAAACACCAGCAATTTCTACAGGCTCATACAAATGATTTTGGAAAATGAAAAGAAAACTTAGATGAGAAAATAATGAAAACTGGAAAACTATATTTTAGGAAACTGGCGCTGTGTAGTTAAACAGCATAGAAATCAATTTTGTACAAGAAATAATATTGTTTTCTAGAAAGCACGCTTTATTTACAGTTTTATTTAGCCTCAAAAAGGAATACTCTGACATTGTACAAATGCAAGCTGTAACTTTACTAAAAGACAGATTTTTGAATTTACAATTTATTAATAGAAATCAAAGAAGTGTTCCCCTGGTTAATACTGCCAAGTGTGCAGGGAGCACAGGTTGTGGTGAGATTGGTTTCTAGTGATGTCCTTCTATGCCAGTGATTCGCAACCTTCCTAATGCTGTGACTCTTTCGTACAGTTCCTCATGTTGTACTGATCCTCAACTATAAAATTACTTTTGTTGTGACTTTATAACAATAATTTTCTACTGTTATGAATTGTAATATAAATATCTGTGTTTGTTATGGTCTTAGCCAACCCCTGTTAATGTGTCATTCACCATCCAAAGTTTTTCAAACCTACAGCTTGAGAACCACCGATATACATGCTGCCTTTCATTCTTTATTCTATTTGTCTTCTTCTATTCCTATTGAATTTGTATTGTTGACATACACACACTTTTGTAAAAGCTGGGACCCAAATGGGACCTGAGGGTACATTACCTTAAGGAGCAATTCCAGTATCCACATACTAATTCAAATAGGGAACAAGGAAAATGAGTTATAATAATAAGCCACAGCTATATTGTTAATTATTAGACTTCAGATATATGAAACATGCAGTTACAAGAAAACAAACATCATTGTATCATTTTTTTTACATAGTAAAAAAGGAATTTGTAGGTTTTGAAATGTTAAAGAAATTAGATAGAAACAGAGGCCAAGGAACTGCTTGCAGAAATGTTTTCTGCCTACAATAATAAAGATTTGGGTATCACTGGTACATCATTAGTGGTCCCGTGCTCTGTCATTATTCTAGAAACGACAAAGAAATAAATATAGCTTTGGAAATTGAAACTTTAGGCCAGTGAGCTGTGTTCATTATGTCACCATCACAGATTATAGCATGAAGCTGGGACCTGGTAAAGAGTCACTGGACTCTTAGTCAGCCCTATGCAACTAAGTGGATTGCAATTTGACTTTGCTTTCAGTTCCCAATTTGCAATCTCCTTTGCTTTTAGAGCGCTGTGATGAGAGGCGTGCATTGCCATGTGGCCTGGCTCCTAAGCTCCAGCCTAAGCTGCCCGTTCTTTATTAAGATGGCTTTCCTGACTCCAGATCTCAAGACAAACTATCTTTTTGATAATGATCTCCAAAGTGCACCGGGTGTATTGTTAGCAGCAAACTTCCCATTGGATGACTAATTTCCTCATTTACCTTCAACATTGACCTTTGTGTTTACCTAGGTAATAAACACTCTAACAAAATATGGCTAAAGTCAAGGCAATAAATATTAAACAGTAACATACATGTATTTAATGCCTATTTCTCTGCATATATTCTTGTCTCCTTAAATTAACCGTTAATAATACTTATTCATTAACTTGGAACTAAAGCCAAGAATAACCCAATATTCATTTTCTTTTAGCCAGTACATATATCTACTTCATCAAGAGGTCCTGTTGATGTTATATTGAACAGATAGTCAATATGTATCTACTTCTTTTCATTACCAACTACTCTCTGATCTAAACAATGATTAACTCTAAAAATATTTTATTTCATATCCAAACATGCACATAATGTTGTGACCAAAACCAATCTACTTTACCTCCTGCACAATTTTTTCCTCAGCACCCACATCAATTGTTCCCAAATTCATGGTCTCATTTTTTTAAACTAATGCTCACTGAGTCTATCTAATGCTGTCTGTATATACATGAGTAGTGGAGCCATCTACTGGAGCATGGGTAGACTCTCATTGCCTACATCCCTAAAGTCAAGTACTTCTCCCCACCAAGGAGCTATTAATCACAAATAGCTTCTCAAATGTAGTCGAACCTCAGGAGATCCATCAGCAGCCATACTAGGATTTGACTGGTTAGATCTTGTGCCAGTCTTTTGCACAGAACAGCAACCATTGTGGATTCATGTGTACATTTTTGTTGTCATACCTAGCAAATGTCATTTTGGTGTAGACATCTACTTCCTTTAGCTCTTATTGTCATCTCTCTTCTTCTTCTGCAGTGATCACAGAGCCTGTCCTATTCAGAGCTAAGCACTCCAAAATCTCTTATTCTTTGCATGTTCATATAGACTGGTTTGTGTCTCTGTACTAATTGTTTTCTATTCCAAAAAGAAACACATCCGATGATAAGAGTTAAGAGATGTGCTATTCTTTGGGTGCAATGATAAGATTGCAGGGCACATCTCATCACTTTGTTCATTTGGCAGAAAAATAGTAGTAGATCATTCCGTAGAGCTTATGACCTAGTTAGACTCAGGATTTTGATCTAGGGTCTTATCTGTGGAGAAGACTTTAAGTATAATCAAAAGTGTTTGGTTGCTCTCATACTATTTGTGCTACAAGTGCAACAGCGACCATATATTGCCATGGCAATCACTATGAGAGTTCTAAGTATCTACAACTGGCTAATACTGACAACTACTTTCCCTCTATAGTAGTGTATATGATGCCTTTCAGCACTATGAAAGCTATTCAGTAGAAATGAAGTTTCTCAGTTAATGCCAGCTTGGTTAATTCATGTCTTATGACTCATTTTTCTGGTGTCTTCACCAGCAAGGTCTTATCATTAAGGTCTGGATGATAACTGTGAGCAATGGTGATTCCTTGTAATGTCTGGGGCAGGGATTATTGGCCCCCAATGAGAAGCAAGTAGAAAAGAGATAATTCATACCTAGAACTGGGCCTTTTATCCAATATACATGGTGCCTGGTGTCTCATCATTATAAAATAACTATTTTAAACCCCTTAACATATGTTTATGAGTATATTTTAGGAACACTTTATAGTAGGTTTCCATATGGTATTTTCAGAGATTTTTAGTGCTAGATATACTTCCTCATAGTCTCTTCTCTACCCTTCCCTCACATCTCACCAGACTCAGTCTAACCCTTTCTATTCTGTTATTTGTCCATCTCCATTCATGACCTTGTATTCTATTTTCCTGTTTTTGAACCCTTCTTTCCACACCTCAGTGGGTTTTTTGTAGTTGTTGTTAATCTTTGATGAGTACTATATTTCAAGCATACTTACCTAAATATTCAGAGCTACATATAAGTTGATGTGACATTTGTCTTTTTAGATTAATTTAGGATTATTATTTCCAAATCCTTCCAATTATTTGAGAATTTTATATTTCTTTACAGCTAGGTAGTATTCTATTGTATATATAAGAAATATTTTGATTATTGATTCAGCTACTCATTGACATATAGGCTGTTTGACCTTCTTGGCTATTGTGAACAGAGCAGTAAGAGATTTGGCTGAGATGATATCTCCATAGCAGAATAAAGTCCATTTGGAACAGATTGAGAGAAAGTCAACCTGGTTCATGTGGTAGCTATTTCTTGCTTGTGGTAAAACCTCCACATCAAACTACATTTCCACCAAAAGTAAATACATTTTTTCCTTTTCCCAGATTCATTCCACTCAAGATATTATGTTGGAATTTTAATAGACATTGGGTTGAAGTTGTACCTCCTCTTTAGAAGAATGGTCCTTTTCACATGATTAATTACTAATCCTGGATCATGGGAGGTCTTTTCCCTCTTGTATATTTTTCACTTGCTTTTCTTAATGTCAGAAATATTTCATTGTACAAGCATTTTACGTTGTTGGTTAGATTTATTCCATGATTGTTTTTGAGCTGATTGTGAATGGGTTGTTTGTTTTATTTCTTTCTTGGTGTGTTGTTGTTGGTACACAGGGAGGCTACTTATTACTGCAAAGGACCAGCTTGACATCACAGGGTAAACCTAAACAGTCAGTAAGGGTTGGCAATCAGGGCCAAAAGCTCTTTACTTTTGGCAATTTAACTCTTACTATCTCTGGGGCCAGAAGCTGATGGCTTCTGGCTATTTAACCTTTTCCTTGCTAATCTGGGGCCCAAAGCAACTGATTTCTGGCAATTAACTCCTGCTGAGATCAGCAGGGGAAAAGAAATTGGGCTCTTTGTGTTCTTTTCACTCACTGCCTAGGCCAGAAGCTTTGAGTTCCTTAACCCTTCATGAAAGAAAGAAAGAAAGGAAAGGGAATGAAAAGAAGAGAAAAGAAAGGAAAGGAAAGGAAAGGAAAGAAAAGGAAAGTCACACATAGATACAGACATAACTGGATGAAGCTGAAGAAAGGTATACCACTGCTTTAGTGTAATTCTTAATTTTTATGCCTTCTCAAGATAATTGATCACATGATTTTCTAAGAATTTTTTACATTGCACAAGTTTATAGTAAGTTTAAGGCAATAGTTCATGTCCTAGTTTGATAAGTCTTAAGGAATCACAGCAGCATTTTTTACAATCTTTCCATTAAGACTAGTACCTTACTAGTAATTCTTTATCTGTTACTAGCTCCATACATTTATTACAAGTTTAAAGCAATAATTTTATATCATAAGTTAGCAAAGATTTATGATAAGAGAAATCAACTTGCCTTGTGTAAAATTATTTTGAAGTCTTGAATAGATAGATTAGTCCATTATTTATTTTGTCCTTGTACCTACAATTAATTGTCTATTCCCAGTTTGTGACCCTCAATAACCAGATAGTATGAATTCATTCCTAACCTAAAAGGAATGTTTTCCTTGATCATAAATTTGTTCCAAGCCTGTTTTCTTCTTCTAGTGCAATTAGCCTATGATACATGAGGGTTTATAAAGGTTTACTTACAGCTTTTATTCTATAGTGGGCATGAGATTACTTGTATCAATTTAGGAATTCTATAAAATTACTATCAGGAATTATGAAATCATCAATTCATCTGCACAGCATTACTACAAGAAGGTACATTGCCGTATTGATTCTGTAGGAAATTTGCCCGAATAGGGTGAGCTGATGCCCAGGAATCATTAGGTTATGAAATAGTGCCAGTAAAGGCAGGAGCATGAAGCAATCCTGGAATGAAGTCTCTGATGACTCTGCATCTCATAGCACATGTAAGACAACCATGCAAAAAGGTGACCAGAAAACTCTCCAGAAAACTCACTTGCTTGCCATAGGCTTTCCTAGATGGATTCTGATAGATTGCTGTTTGTCAATTTTATGTTATGCTATATGTTGCTGACTTTCTCTTATTTTATTGCTCTGTATTTCTGTTGCTTAGCTGTGAATACCTGTCTTGCAAAGCTGCCTTGCTTTGTATCATTCTGATCAGATTTCTGACTATTCAATTTAAGTATTTGTATGCCAAGCCAAATTTCAGTAATTGAAATTATCTCAATTCTTTGTCTGAAATTATCTCATTCCCTTACATTTAGCTGAATATGCAGTTTTTTCCTTGACTTCTCTATGGCCCAGCGTTGAAAGTAGGAGACATATATGTGGTTACCACCCTCTCCAAAATTTCTACAATCCCACTGAAATGAAACTAGTGACAATACACTTTTTCAATACCAAAGCATTCACTCAACAAATGATTAAATAAGAAGTTTTGAATATATTAGTTCTTATTACTTTAACTCATAATATTCTACTATTGTGTATTTGCTACATTTATTACATGGCTAAAGTTTTTTATATAATATAATATAATATAATATAATATAATATAATATAATATAATATAATAATGGAAGTGGTTGAAGACAGATCAACAATCACGATACTTAAAATCTAAGCTGAAAAGAGGACAATGAATACAATTCTAATGTTCTTCAAATTCTTTTTTTTTTTTTTTTTTTTTTTTGGTTTTTTTCGAGACAGGGTTTCTCTGTGTAGCCCTGGCTGTCCTGGAACTCACTCTGTGGACCAGGCTAGCCTTGAACTCTCGAACTCAGAAATCCACCTGCCTCTGCCTCCCAAGTGCTGGGATTAAAGGCACGCGCCACCACCACTCGGCGTTCTTCAAATTCTTGAGGCATAAGACTCCAAGAATGCCAGATGAAAATCTAGACAAATCCATTTGTTTCTGATCAAGAATCAGATAAAGACATAGGCTTGAGATTTCATCTCTCCCTGTTTGAATCAGTGCAGGACCTTATAAAATTATGAAATAGCTTTATTTACTTTTTAAGAATATGGCAGATAATGTTTGAGACTGTTTCACTCAGCCATGGGACTGAAAGAAGTAAATTTGACCAAGAGTAACAGGAGCAAATATTCAGAGTATATACTACAGTGAAGAAGAGAAAGGATTTAACAGAATCTTTGTCTCTGGTAATTAAGACTTTTTTAACACTGGGATTGTTCATGTAACTCTGGCTCCAGGTGATATGATGCCATCTGTGGCATTACAGGCACCTGTGCACATGTTGAACACACACACACACACACATGCATACACACACTTAAAAATAAATTTCAAAACAAAACAGAAATGTCATATTGCTACATATGGTCTCATAAATCAAATTTTAGTGACTCTATTCACACTCTCCTGCTGACACCCCTGGAACCCAAGATTTACAACTCAGTTAGCACCTCAAATCATCTTCTCTGACAGAAACATAGCAAGAAGTCTTCTGGTTCACAAAGATGAGCCAGTAATAGACAGGAATACTCCTGAATACAATACAAGATATACCATCAAGTTACTATAGTGATAGTACAAGATATGGACAAAACACATAGAATGAAGAGTAGTTCCTTCTCTACCTATCAAGATGAGATCTACCACAAAAAACATTATCTGAGCTATAACTGTAGAATAAGTAGAAAGAATACTGATGCAGCATATAAACAATGGATCAAAGTACTATGCAAGAAACACAAAGAGAAGGGAAGATGGGAAAGAAAGAAGGAAGGAAGAAGGGAAAGGAGGACAGAAAGCAGAAGGAAGGATAAAGGAAAGAAAAAAGGAAAGAAGTTTGTTTTAAGAAAATACACAATGGAAACAGAAAGAATAGATTCAAAAGAGACAGTCTTAAAAAGTTAGAGTATCTATACCATTACTGTCGCCCCTAAGTACGATGTTAAATACTCTAGCATCTTTTAGGTAGAAAATAGCCCACCCATAAATGCAATGTGTATTGTATCAGAGCTGTATATTAGGTTCAAGATTGTTGTTATGCCTGGACTGATACTGTTATATAGACATCACCGTGGTTGTACAAACCCTTTAATTATAGCTGCCAAAAATATCTGTATAATATATACATTTCCGATATGTTTCTTAAAATGATTTTGAAAATAATGGGTTAACTATCCTGATTCTAAAATGGTGATGATAGATAATATCGGACCAGCAATATTTTTACTTGTTTAATTTTGCTCATATAGATTTTTCAAAATGATCTTTTAAACAATTTGATATCTTTTAAAGAATTCATGATCACAGAATAAAAATAAATTTTTGCTTTTCAGATGATGGTGCCTGTCCATTAACTGAACAACTGTGGTGAGTTCCTCCTTCGGCTTCTCATTTTCCCTTTCTCTATTGTCTACTTCTCTTTCCTCTTACCCATTGACATGTGTGAAAGGTTTATCCTTCTAAACTTCAAGGCAATTTATTTGTTTATATTAATTGGGGTTATGATCTTAAAGTATTTTCCTGAAAGAAACTCACACAGCACTTTAAAATACTATGTTTTGTCTTTTATTTTCTTCCATTTAAAATGAATACTTAGAAAAGTTAGATAGACAGATTCTCAACATAGAAGGTTGTTTCCAGAGAAATGTTCACTTTATCAAAGTATACCAAATCTTTTAATCCAGTAAAAAACTAATATATCTCATGAGAAATTATTAGAATATTTTATAGTGTATATATCAATATCAAAACACTTAAAACTTATGGATACATAAAAATTTTTTCTCTACTAATCTGTAACACAAAAAGCAAAAATATTGATATACTTTAATGTATTTAATTGCTCCCCTATTTCAGATAATTGTCTATCAAACATTAAAATTAGAATCATAATTCTTATCAATTAATTCCTCTGTGTAGTTGCTCTTTATTTCAATGACTTTGTATAAACATGGTATCACTGTGCTTTTTATTCCATTACATTGGCATTTAAAATTCTCTTTATACTGATCGTCTTGAAACAAAACTTTACATTAGATGGTTACAATAGATTTTTCAGTCCAGAATAGATTAAGAAAGATGGTTGAATTTTTTTTCTTAACCACTGTAAGCAGAAAAATTTTAGCAGAAGACTTTGTACAGGTTCTCTTGTATCAAATTGCTGTGAAAGTCACTGCTCTAATGAACAGACTGAAAGAAACCATATCAAGTAATTCTCATCTTTGCCTCTTCTCTATATTAAAAACTCTAATTTTCATGCATTTACTTGAATCTATTATTTTATTTCAATACACACACACACACACACACACACACACACACACATCATTCTTTCCTGATTGTGCAAAGAACATTATTTTGGGTGAGAGCAACAAGGAAAGCTACACAGAAATTAGCCACCATGACTACTTTCACTCTCATTTCTGATATGCTTAAGAATTCTAAAATGTTAGTTTCATTGGGTGAAGTAATATTAAAGTGAGTGATATATAAGACTGTATTTTAACATATTTTCATATTTCAGGTAATTTGAAGGTATTCAGATTGTTGTATTGCAAAATAAAAATTACAAAAAGCAAAAACAGTGCTCATATTATTACCATTGGTATGTTTGAGAATGCTTAACTACTCCCCTATCATATAACATAATGCTTTGGTTTTGCATAGTATTTCTAATAGTAAAGGACAGTTCTACTGTGACATAGGATTTTACAGTGATATATCTTTCTAGTAAAATAACCTGGCTGTCCTATAGTGTACAGGTCAGTTCAATGAATGGTCTAAAGTAAAAGCCTTACCTTGTGGCATATTAGTTCAATACTAGCTACATAGTTGAGCTAATAATCAATACACAGAGAAGGCAAGAATACCTGGAGATATGATTCACTCTGATACTAGACATGGTCATCCTTCTGTAGCAGTGTAAACTGCATTTGAGCTATATTAGGTTGGATAAATTATTTAAAAAATAAAAGAGCCATATTGTATTTTCCCTGAAGAAATCCAGGATTTTTCTTAGACAAATTTTCCCTCGACAAATTAGTAGGAAAAAAAATCATGTCAGTAGATGGATACTAGTAGGTGTTATAAGTCATATATAGGATGATATATACAAATACTTGAATTTCATCTAAAGGACTTGAGCAACTGTAGGTTTTGATTTTCACAGGAGATCTTAGAACCAGTATTCTGAAGACAGCTCAGAACAATAGTAGTTTTTGTTACAATAGTGCATTCTCTCCATGGGAGGATTAAAAGCTAAAACTGAAAAAATAAAACATAGCCAGCATCAGAATGCATGCCTTTAACCATCCCAGATTCAGGAGTTAGAGTTCTCCACTCCCCTGGGGGTGTATCTCTTTAATTCAATGGCCAGCCTGGTCTACAAAGTAACTTCTAGAACAAGAGTTATGTAGAGAATCCCTGAGGGGGGTTGCAGCTCCTTGCAGGGAGCAATAATGTCAGACACCCCCCACCCCCGCTGGAGTTCCCTGGGACTGGACCACCAACCAAAAAGTACACATGAAGGGACCCATGGCTCTGGCAATGTATGTGGCAGTGAATAGCCTTGTTGGACATCAGTGGGATGAACAGTCCTTAGTCCTGTGGGGGTTCAATGCCCCAGTGTAGGGGAATGCCAGGTCGGGAAGACAGCGTTGGGTGGGTGAGGGAGCACCCTCATAGAGGCAGGGGTAAGGGGGATGAAATAGAGGATTTCCAGAGGGACATTTGAAATGACATTTGAAATGTAAATAAAGAAAATATCCAATAAAAGAAAAGAAGAGAGAGAGAGAGAGAGAGAGAGAGAGAGAGAGAGAGAGAGAGAGACCTGTCTCAAAAAAAAACAAACGACTTAAATCAGAATACAGAGAGACCACAAGCAGTTTGGCCTATGAATGAGATAGTGTTGGGCTATCTCATACCCAAAATGAAATATGTTACAGAAAACTCAATGTTGAGAGGGACAGCAAAGACCAAAATTAAAGAGCCCATATGCATTCATTCAAAGGCTTCCTTTATAGTTTGGTTACAAACCTTCCTGGAGTCAAAGATGCCAGGCTGAGCCCTTGCAAACTAGTTTTCTATTCATGCCTCATTCAGGATTTCCTTTAATGTACATTTCTACTTGTAAGGATGGAGAAGAGAACCCAGTGATGTGTTACAGTGTCACATCATGTCTCAATATAATCCTCAGAGACTGTGCAAAATGCATGAAGTCCTTTTCTGAAGATTCAGAGAATGATATTCCTACTTTTACCAATGGACCATCTGAAATATAGAGCCTTTACATGGAATCATTTTGCAAAGGAAGCAGCCCATATTTCAGTTGTCCTGCCTTTATGACTTAACTAGAGGGCAGTATCCCACTTACCCAGAGCTCTGTCTCTGTGAACAGGTGACCTAATTTATTGCACCTCATTCACAGAGAGCCCAGGAGATTCTTGATTGTCCAGAAAGACCACAAAGAAATGCAGTTCTGCCTCACTGCTTCTCAAGGCATTTCCCAGCATCTCCACAGAGAACATCTGTCTTCAGGACTATAAATCTGGTATTTTACCAGCTCTAAAGTTTCTCTATTGCTTACAAGTGGCAGGGATCAACAACCTACTCCCATCATTTAGGGACTAACAATGTGGAAAATTGAGTGAACTCAGTATTATTGCCACTGAAGGCTTCTCCCTGTGAAGCAGAGTTGTCTTTAAATTTTGAACAAAATTCCAAATAGGAATAACAAATTGCATGAGGAAAAAAAGCTCATATTTATGTGTTCTTAGCAGTGAATGAAAGAAAACACAGTTATCTCCTGTTATAAGTAGAATGAAGATGCACTTCCTATGTTGATCTAGCAAGTTCTGTTTTTTTTGCTTCCATACTGCTCTAAATGCAAGAGAACCAACACCATAGCACATCAAACAGGCGTTTCAAAGTTGCACCAACACAATAATTGGGTACCTGAATAAATGCAGAATTACAAGGACAGAATTCACATTTTATGTTGCAAAACAGATAATTGTACAATCAAATAGGTGCTTTGATTAAAAACATTGTATATGTAAATTTCATTTGTTGGAGTACTCATATTTTGGCATGTGCATACATAATTAGAGATTTCTAATTAAGGTTCTCTAGTGGCAGAAATAGCCTGATACAGTGGATCTCACATTTTACTTATTAGCCCCAAATTGTAGATTATTTTATTTTCAATAATCACATTGCTATCATTTTAAGTATGACTTTCCCCTTTATAGAGATCATTTAAAATCAGAATACCTTTTTAGCCTCATTTTTGAAACTTACTTATGTGAATCTCTTATAAAATATTATGACATATTATATGTTGAATCACCTTCAATTTGGATATTCATAACAAACAAAAAGTTAGAAAATTGGTAGTATATATAGAATATGTCCATCATCTCTCCATTGAGCCACTATTTTCAGGAACATGTTAGCATTTCTGGAAGTAAATCATTTTGTGGACTTAAAGTGATCTATTTACCATCAAGACAATTATGAACGGTACATTTTGAATAAAGACATTCTGATTATCAAGGTATTTTGATAAATTCCACCCTACAATCAATACATCTCATTACAAACCTCATTATCATTAAGGATGCTCCCATTGGCTCACTATGTGCAAAGCAACAGCCACCTATAACTAGCTTGTGGGTAGTTACTGCATTATGAATGAAGAGACTGAGAGGCACGTTACAGGATTCTCCTACAGTCACACAGCCACTGTTTTCCAATATCAGGACATTCAAAACTTGAAAGGACTGTGTCAGTGCCTTAAGTGTAGCACTGTGTTTGTGTGTCTTTCTTGACATAGTTAGTGACTGACAGCAATGCTAAGACAAGAAACATTCCTGTATAATGACTTCCTTTCTTTGTTCTTTCAACTGTCATAGCAAAAAATCATACTCATCAGTTGGAGAAATGAAACCTAAACTATCACCCTTGTCTCTGACTCAGCGGGTTACCTTCCACCTTCCCTATGAGGACCACATGATATCAGAAAGATGGTTAGAGAGTTCAGCACAGCAGGATGGGAGAATCTCCCTTTACATGGGCATGTTTCACCTACAGTTCAGACTTGTTCCCTGCATCTCCTGATAACGAAAGACTAAAGTAGAATTTTTGCTTATTCCAGTTCACATGATCTTGGCTCCTAACTACCCTGTCTGCTTGGTCTGCAGATGATGGTTCTCTAATTTGTTCATTCTACATCCAAATAATCTGGACCTCCTCCTCCTCACTCTTTCATTGCTTGAGGCTTTAAGGTATTCTGGCTTCCCCACTCTCCCAGAAAACCTGAGAATTTAAAGACTTCTCCCCTTAATGTCTGCTTTCTCTGTCTGCACAGATTTCCCCAAAATCAGCTATGTTCTTTTAGTAATGTTCAAGGCACTGCTCTGGGGTCACCCAGCAGGAAGGACTTTAACACCTTGCCCTCCTTACCCAGCATAATGCTCTTAAGCTGCTGGTTTCTGCTTTTCTTTTGAGCTTTTACCAAACACTCCTTTGCAAAAATCTGTTTATTCGTCCAACTCTTTTTACTAAAAAGTAAAAAGCTAAAAATGACATATTAGGCTAGAATATTTCTTGCTATATTCTTAGATCCTGCCTGGTACAAAATAAAAAGCATGTTAACTACAGGCTTCATAAATAAATAAAGACTCAAAGGATGAAAACAAGTAAATGAACACTGTGGGTTTGCTAAATATGGCACTAAATGGTTTTATTCACAGTATAATAGTATACATAAGAATTTAAAAGTATTTGCTAATGGCACTTATACTTCACAGTATACAAACCAAGCTGTATTAATTAGGGTTAGTTGTGGTATTGATGTGAAGAGACACTATGACCATGACAACTCTTATAAAGGAAAACTTTTCATTGGGGCTGGCTGCCAGTTTCTGTGCTTTAGTTCATTATTGTCGTGGATGGAAGCAAGGCTGCCTGCAGGTAGACATGGTGCTAGAAAAAGAGCTGGGAGTTCTATATCCAGATCACCAGACAGCAGTAAGTGAACTTTGGGCAACTAGGCAGGCTTGGCCTTCTGAGACCTCAAGGCCAGACACCAGTAACCTACTTTCTCCAACAAAACACACCTACTCTAGCAAGTCCATACCTCCTAATAGTGCCACTCGCTTCGAGACTATGTGACCATTTTCATTCAAACTACCACACAAGCCAAGCGAGGTAGAAATGAAAGCTATTGCTGAAAAGGTAAATTATCAGAAACTATAATGTTCTATTTTCATTATCACAGTGAAACACAATGGCTTTCTACATCATACTATATGACTGTATGTTGTTCTTGTTTTATACATGCTAGAAATATTAATTTTTATAAATTGTATAATCAAAATGCTATCATTTTATTTATTACATATGTGATAAAGCTAAGGTAATCAAAATGTAAGTTCCTTGCTCAATATTATAGAGAACCCTATAGGCTCCCATTGTAAGCTGAATACACATCATACTCACACATCACACACACACACACACACACACACTCACACACACACAAGCACATGCATGCACTTACACATGGAAGCACAGACTCACCTACAGGAGAATGAACCCCTTTTGAGCCTTTATTTTTTCTGAAATAGAGATTTGAAAATTGAATCTTATGACTCATTATTTCGGAAATCCATTTTAATTTATTGTTGCTGATATATTATTTTGAAGATATTAAAAATCACACTGGTACACATATATGTTCTGTGTGGAGACTGATCTACTTCTAGTTTCAAATGAATAAGATTCTTAATCATGTAGTAGCAAAAGCAAAAGAATAAACCTCAAATAGCAGATAGATCAATAACATCAACACATTGAGCTTGCATCATTGAGTAGGAAAGACTGAGGGAAGCCTACCTACTGAAGCAGGTGTTCTGCTAAACTGACTGAGAGATTTCCAGGCAGAACAGACAAGATTCTCCACAAAGGAACTTAGCATTTCTCACTCACACTATAGGCATTTCTTTACTGTAGAATAAATGATAATAACCTCTGTAGGAAATAGTTCTCCTTAGAGTTATTCTCCAGGGAGTAAGTTTTTTTTTAAATGTTTTTCTGTATTTGGGATTCATTTCTTTCCCCTGTAAAAGGACTAGGATCAAGCTACCCTAGGACAGGAAGTTTGGGAGGGTACTTCAAATAAACACGATTGAGACTGAGGTTGAAGAGAGAGACAAAGGTGACTGTCTCATGTTCTCAGACATTGTCCTCAATGAAAATTTACCAATATAATTTATACTACAGTATGTCATATATTTCCCTTGCTATAGGAATAAAAATTATTTGTTTTAAATCTCATAGCAATTTTTGATCAAATATGTTTAAGGATTTTCTATTAGAATACATTGTAAAATTATGATTCCTTATAAACTTGAGTTTGGGCAAGTGAATGGTTGAAGTCAACCTTCCCCTTAGTATCTGACTTACACTTGAGATGAAGATCTTATCTATTATCACAGTATATTGTTAATGTATTTTATATAGAGAGGGATTAATAAGAATAGCATGAACTTTTACTCTCAAAAGTAGTCAGTACAGACATTACATGTTATATTCATCTATTCAAAGCATATATTTACAGAAAGCCTGAAAAGGCAAGATAGAAGAAGGACATTTTAGACAAGAATGTTGTGTCCACTGAAGCCACTCTAAAAATAAAAATTAAAGAAAGACATTTTCTTCCTATACAAAGAAAGAAAAAAGTCATACAATAAAAGAGCCAAATGTTAAATGTCTTCAATACTTTTCCTTTAATTTCTAAATAAATCTGTTTATTAATAGGCTGAATGGCATAGGCTGAACAGCATGCATGTTATAGGAGTTATAAACTGTGCTTACTAGAAATGACCTAAACCAGTCTGAAAAATAAACTTGACATATTAAGTCTTTTAAGAATTAATAAGGACTTAGCAAGTCCTTGCTAGGAAAGAAACGATGTGTATTTCTTCAGCTCTGGGATCTCCCATGAGTACACAGATTGAAAGGATAATGTATTGTAGCTGAGACTGTGATCAATTTCAGCTCTGCTCCATTAGTATGGACTTTCCCGAAAATTCTTTAATGCTAATCTTTGCTGGCCATGGTGGCAATTACAGAAGAGAAACCATATTCATAGTTGTGTGGTTAAAACAAATTTCTTCCTACCTACTGACATTGGCCAGGCACAGAAATGAAATGTTCTATGGTTTTCTCTACCTGAGTTGTGTTAGACACAAGTTTCTGAAAGACTCTGATCTATGAATTTGACATAAATGGTTGCTTCTTTTCTCTTGCCTATGAAGGGAATCTGCTTTGCCGTGCTACACTCAGGGAGTAAAGAGAGTCCTTGCACTTTCTTTTGTTTCTTAACATTCCAATGGATACAATCAATGGGTCAGAAATTCAGATATCCAAAACACACATCTGAATT
The DNA here is from genome assembly GCF_004785775.1 of Grammomys surdaster. Classification (NCBI taxonomy): domain Eukaryota; kingdom Metazoa; phylum Chordata; class Mammalia; order Rodentia; family Muridae; genus Grammomys; species Grammomys surdaster. The sequence goes on from NW_021620542.1 coordinate 2,387,233, forward strand.
ATTATTTTTTGGATATTTTATTTATTTGAATTTCAGATGTCATCCCCTTTCTCCATTTCTCCTCCATTTTGCTTTTATACAATTTTAATTAAATGCAAATATTAAGGTCAGTTGTAGGTTGAGGGACTAGTAATACAATAAATGCAAATAGTCAAGGAACAAGCAAGACAATCAACAGAAATAGTCAAAGAACAAGCAAGGCAATAAAATTCTGTGAACACTCCCTTGATCACAGTTTCTAAGGGCTTTTCAGGATGAAAATTTGAGTACTTTTGAATTATTTTATTCATTTTTCTTTTAAAGGTTCTAGTCAGAAAATAAACACAAGAAAGCTAGTCACAATATTGATAGAGTTTTACATACATGTTTCAACTTTTAGAAAACTGATGTTTAAATTTTTTCTAATGTTCAGTCTTCTCCCTCCCATCCTCCTAGTCCCACTCTTCCAGAAAGAACTTCTTGGTTTTTTTAACAGTTTCTTATGACTCAGAATCATTTAAAAGAATTGTAACATGTCCTTGTTCACCCTCCAGTGGGTTTGGAACAATAAGCACTCATTTTTTCAGGGCATAACATCAATCTTACTTCTGTTTTCTCTACTAAAATGTGTTGGTAGACTTTCTAGAGGGGATTCAAAATATGTTCTTAGTGTCAAAGTGCTTTAGTTCTACATGAAACATGTTAGGAGGTTAGCTGTCCCAGGAATAAATATCCACATTGTGTTTCTGGCTACTGATGCCCGTACCAGGTCTTGTCCTCTCTACCAATTGCTTACAGATAAAGACAGAAAAACTAGATGGCACTAAAGATTGCAAAAGTACATGGGAAAATGTCACTGTAACCAAGATCCATCTAAGCTAGGGATACCCAAGTCTAGGTCTTTTTCTTTCTTTTATTTTCTCACCGAAAGTGCTAGCTTTTCCTTGAGATGATCTTTCAGTTATGAAATAAAAAGGACACAAAGCTCAGAGTATCCTTTCTGATAAACACACACACACATCTATATATCTCTATATCTATATAGATGATATATATATAGATATAGATATATAGATGATATATAAATGATATATAGATGATATATAGATATATAGACATATACACAGAGACCATGGAGGTGATTAGGGTAGTGTTCTGCTACAGCCAATGTTTAGATGATTAGAGAATAAAGGACAGTATCACATCATAAGCAGGATCAAGCTGTACCTGTGTCTTTTACTTTCCATGAATTTCTGGTGCATTTACTTTAATAACATCATTGTAACTTCAATTTGAAAATGGAAATTAAAAGTGTTATCCACTTCTAAGTTAAGAAAAGTAAATGAACTCATGTATACAATATGTACAGAAAGATGAGTGCTTTAGGGGATGCCGTCTCCCTCATCCTTGCCTGCATTCACTCGAGCCAAGGCCATTCCACATCTGTACATGTAGACATTACAGTAGACAAAAGGCCTGTATGATGAAATATTTCAATTTTTAAAGAAACTGTGACCTCCCTTCACACAAAGTATGAAAATGTATGTGAAAGGTTTGACTTGTTATGTTAGTCTTCAAGGATGGTTCTACTCGTGTTCTAAGCTGCCTGTGAGACATCACATGCTTTGCACTTTTATCATTTGTCTCATTTTCTCTGTTTTATCTTACTTTGTGGGACCATGAAGGCTAATCACCCATGGGAGGTAAAAATATTTTCCTGAGGGAGATTTTGCATGAGGGTTTGGCTAAAACCTCTTACAATTTGTACAATGCATTACTGTAAGTAAATGTGTTCAACAATGGTGTTCAAACAGAGAGCAATTGTTAAAGTCATCCTTTTTATCTGTGTTGTGACATTGAATTGCTCAACCTATAAAATATATAGAAGCAGACATTACAATGTCAATTTCCTAGCTATCACAATAGAAAAATTATGAAGACTTGAAATACCACTCTTGAAAATTCTGTAATTATTGTTCATTTATGAATAAAGAGTTCTGAGGAATGTACTGACAACAATGCTTTTTTTTTATCTAGTTTTTGCAGAGCTGGGAATAAACTTGGGGTCATTCACATATGAGGCAACTGGTCTACCAGCAAACCCCTTCCTCAGCTTTGAATAACTTTAGAAACTATAGTACTAATGCAGATATATTTTGCCTTTAGTGTGTTCTTCAATTTGGATGTTTCCATTTGTCAAATAGAAAGATCATTAAAATAACTGAGTAAACACACTGAAGCATGAAAAAGCCATCATAATGACAAGTCTGAGTGGCCCTAGTTAGGCATAAAGCTCTCATTTTATTGTATAAGTTTGCAAACAGTCAACACCTGCATGTGACAAGAAATCGCAATAATGATTGCTTATAAAACAATAAACTTTAAAATGTCAAGGATTCTACATATTTATGTTCTAGAGGGTAAAATGGTCAGAAAAGTTATCATAATTCCACAAACCCTACAAGGAATACATTTTGTAAGGTAAATGGAAATGCAATGAATTTTGACTGCATGTTTAATGCATACACAAATGATGTGGACACATCAAATGATGTCCTCAGATTGTGCTGTTTAACCTGGATTTTTATTTAAATATCACCCTGAAGCATAACTTTTTCAAACCCAAGGTAAGCTGGATGAAGAATCCTGCGATAAGCTGCATCTAAATTTAAAATTCAACTAAATCTATGCCTGATCAGAAAACCTTAATCTTATACTACATGACAATGGACATTGGTCAATATGCAAATAAGAGACCCTGTGATACTCAAAAATGGCAAGTCTGTATCACACCCCTCCCCTCAAGTTTCATCGATCAAGTGCTGAAGAGGGAATAACTGTAAGATGCAAAGATTTTAAGAAACAGAGGTGGTGAATAACTTCAAGGAAGGAGTGTGTGAAGCATACAAGGAGAATGTGCATATAAAACTCCTAACTATTGTGATAGCTTGCACAAGACCTGGGCAAAAGCTCAAGACTGACCAATATTAAGAAGCTAGAGGATTGAGAGCACAAAGTCTCACTGTTAGCTGATGAAATCTTGTCATCTGATTCCTTCTGGGAGAAGTAGTCAGTTTCTTTTAATGGTGTGGCCCCTCATATAAGCCCAATAAGCAGGTGTAGTAGTCTAAAACACTCTGAATACTAAGGATTTGAAGGAGAGAAGAGCCAAACAGTTCATGATGCTGGGTGAATGGAGGATGGGTATAGTTGGTATAGCAGAGTAAATATGATCAAAATGCATTGCATAAAGTTCTGAAACAATTGATATAAAACTTATAAAACCCAACCAAACATAGATTTATTTGCTAAGTTTTTAAACTTATCTTTTAAATGACACAAAAAACATAAAGATAGAAATATTGCATATCAATTAATGATCTTGGAAAGCTAAGAAAGTGAAATAGCTTTTATGGGGGTTAGGGACAGAGGGAATGAACCTTCCTAAAATAAAATGTATAATGTTTATAAAATGTATTCAATATTCCTCACAGTCTAAATGCAAGCATGTCCTCACTAATAAATACAAGTAAAGTAATTCTTCAAATTAATAAAAAAATTAGTGCAGTCATGTGTGGAAAACATGCTAAGAACTGATTGAAAACATTTTCCTAGCCAAATTACATCATTTTACTGATATTATTTATCAAAATATTCATAAATATGTGTACATGGTAAAGGGTGATAAGAAGTGATTTTATCCCTGTCCTCTTGTTCTGAAATAGGTTGTGTCCTATTTGTTAAAATAGGAAGCTTCATTTTACAGCACTCACTCAACCTTGCCTTTCCCTGCCCAAGCCAAAGTCAGTCTAGCTTTGTTAAAGATATGATTTGTAAACAGCTCTATTATCTTCAGGCAAGATGCAGTTGTTAATACCACACAGCAACTTTCCAGAAACTCTAAGAATCAGAAAGAAGTGTAAAGCCCAACAGAATCTTGATGGGATCCTCCAAACACAGACTGTTTAGAGTGTTCACATTTCTCAGTGAGCATACTGCTAGATGGTTTTGAAAGCTGAGGCTTATATAATACAGTAGCTAGATTGTTGATATTCAAATCCATCGTCCAGAGATGAACTGCTATTTTTTTTTTGGATGGGCTACCCTCTCTCTGATGTCATTAAGTAATCTAGATTTCCTTTCATACTGACTTCTGTTGTGGTTGGGCCACACCAAGGCCCTGGTTAAAGGAGCTGAGTCTACACCGAAAGAACAAAGTCATGGGAAGTCAATAAACTCCCAAGTTTTTCACCCATGAACAAATCATGCCTACACAGCAATTTGGTTTATGTAAAGGTGTTCCTTCTGAGAGCCCAAAGGTTTCTCAAAGATGACAAGTATGTTTCTTCCTGGCAATCTAGCTTCAGATCGAGTCTGTCAATGACGTATGAGCTTTCCCCAGGAAACAACAATGAGATAATCTGTGTTAATCACACGGCAAAGTGGGAAAAATTTTAAATTGTACATTTTGTTCATATGATCAAACATATTCCACACTATACAGTCATCATAATTACAGTTACCAGAAAGGTTACCCCTCTATTGGCAACCTTAGCACTTCCTTGAAAAAATACAGCACCTGAGAACTTTGCTACAGTAATCTAAGATACCAAAATAAAGATCCACGAAACTTAGGGATGCTGCATAGTGAAATTTGTCAAAGAAATTTCAAGATTTTGAAATTTCAAGAGTTTAAAGAAAGAGGGGAAATGGCCTTAACTGGCTGTCAGAGCAAGGGCTGAATTCTCTGACCCTTCAAGAATACATAAGTCACACAAATGGAAACTGAGAACAGAAGCTAAGCACCAGGGCTCTGTTTCTGAAAAAAAAAAAAAAGTCTTTAGAAAAAAAGACACAGATATAATTCTCAAAGATAACACATACTGAGACTTGGAGGATTTGAGATTTTTAGTGTTGTTTTGATCTATTTCCAAGTTGATTTTTCTATAAGGAAATGTAAAAAGTTCATCATAAAGAAGAAAAATATAGGAAGTTTTCCAAGGTGGTCATATAAACTAAATAAATTAAAGAAATAAGTCAAAGTAAGATAAAATATATAATATCCTTTGTTCTTAATTTTATCAGTTAGAATATTTTGCCAAATACTAAAGCAATATGCTTCTTAGCTATATATGATGACACATTTTAATTTAATACAAAATGAATATCCCTGACACAAGTGTTATGGGAAGTACTGTTCTGATGCACAACAAACCACAGTCCATAACTTATAATAATGAGGCCCATTTCATGAGCATCAAATCTTAGAAACAAGGAAGAAAACAAAGTAACATGAAAATTATTTGCAAATGATATATTTGATGAGAAATTATTTTCCAAGATAACAAACAATATGAAATATTAATAAAGAAAGCAAAGACCTTAGGTAGGAAGATACAGTGCATGTAAGCAACCTTAGGAAACACTGTTTCACCCTCATCGGGGATATGCTAACTAAATCAGAAGAATTATTTGCCAAATGTAGCTGTAAGAATGTGCAACCTCCAGATGAGCCACAAGAAGAAGCTGGTGAGACAGAGAATTATGTCACCTGCCTGTATGAACTGAGACAGTGCTGTGAATTGCTCAGCACTGAGCCTTCCCAAACTAAAGCTGTCACCATTATTCTTCCTGCTCCTCAGTAGGTGACACATACCAACTTTTTAAAACCAGGGCCTTCACAAGGACAGTTTGCTTAGAGTCACATGTACATATTTTGCATTATTTTTGATACCAGGAGCAAATTAGAATGAAAGGTACTTTCTATTCATGGGGAATTTCTACTTCATCCTTGAGTGGTTTTTATTCCTCTGACTTATGTACACCATTTCAGATCTGTTTTTGTGTATGGATGTATATGCATATGTGTGTAGGAGTCATTTCTAGAACTGATTCAGTTCTCTGAACAAGTTTATGTTCCTGCTTGATAATACCTCCATGATGAAATGGCCGACATCAATTCTCTATCCGATATATAGTTTGATTTTAAACCAGAAAGGAGATTTTGATTTTCATTCTTTTGTACTTGTGTAGATCCAAAAGTTGGTCTCAGTCCACAATTTTCCTTGTGCATTTTCTTGGTATTTAATGATATGTGATTACTGTATTTCTTAAGGAAAATGAAGAGCATTCATTCCACGATCTGTGCATGACTCCAGTTTTCATTACAGTTGGCCTTTAGGTTTTTTTTTTTTATGCTAAGACTTGAGTGAATGCCACTTCCTAATAAGGGACTCAAGGGGTTCTTTTCCAGTCTCATGGCACTGTTAAAGCTTTTGAATGATCTATTAATGTTTTCTTCTATTAATATTAGACTCATTTCTAAGACATAAACTCTTTCTCTCCTAGTCTTAGCAAATGAGGGATTGGCTGTTCATAATCCTAAATAAAATTGCCTGTGTCTGAAAACAAGCTCAAATTTCCTGAAACATTCTGTAGTTAAAAAAAAAAAAATCCCATGAAAAGCCAGCTATCTTACGCACTTTACACATTACTGCAAGAAAGAGAATTTAAAGTAGCATTTTGTAAGCCTATATACTGAACAGAGAAATTCAGACATTTTGAGGACTAAAATAAGTAATATAATAAAAATGAATCAGTATAATAAAATGTTAGGATCTATTGATGATAAGCAATTTCAGTATCTTTAAGCTTCGTATCATGAAAATGATTGAATACTGTCACTGTAGAAGGATATTCCTTCAATTGTCACATTCCATTTTATTTTATTGTAGAAAAATATACATAGCATAAAATTCACCATTTTAACCCCTTTAATCCTGCAATTCTCTGCTGCTGAGTGCTTCAGCATCTCTACATCATTTGAATGGCTGAGCTTCAGTACTTTGTCCGTGTCTAGACTGAATTCTGCACTGATTGCAGAATCACCCTTCTCTCTTGTTATTGGCAACCACCACCCTGTTTCTTGTTTGTGAATTGAACTGCTCTGTAGGCCTTAGACAAATAGTATGTGTAACATATGTCCTTTCCTGTTTTCTTTATTTCACACAGCATATTGTTCTGAAAGTTTACTTATTCTATGCCATCTTAAGAACTGTATTCTTTTTAAGCTCAGTAATATTCCATTGTGTGTGTACCCAATATGTATATAACTATATAATGATATAAATAACTATATATATGGATAGAGATATGTATATGGACATAGATATAGGTATGGGTCCACACCCTTACCTATAGGTATAGATATAGATACAGATATATGGTTTACAGCTTTGACTGTTATAATTATACTAAACATATATTTGTTTCAGATACAATAGTTGTTTCATCAACATATAGTACATTTCTAAAACAGACAAAATATTTCTTAAAGGTTTTATTTAAAAGACATATTTATTTGGCCTCCCCCCATGCACACATACAGAATGCAATCAAGTCTTTTCTTTCATCTGTTTTAATCTGGGATACTTTTTCTTAAATTTCTAACAAACCAAAGATATCACGATATCTCAGGGATATATTTATTTATTCTTTGAAAATTTCATGACATTTACAATGTATCTTGATCGTATCTCCCTAACTCCCATATACTCTTTCCCGTATACTCCAGAACATTCCTTCCAACCATCACTTATTCTCCTTATGGAATAATTCTTAAACAATATGCATTTATTTGAGAAATCTTTTACACTAACCACATTCAAGTTTCTTTAGTGCTTCTTCTATGAACATTCTCGTCAGTGTACACCCTTATGTCTGTAGCAGCAGTTTGATAGTCAGTCTTAAGCCCATGGAAGTAAATAAGACAATCAAAAGACAAGAATGATGACACACCAGACCATGCCCAGTGCACTATGGGCCTTGTTCACTTTTATAGGCAAGTGCACTATTGAGAGTATAGTGTTGGATCTAATAGATCTTAGGTAAACTGGATAACACTCAGAAATTGACAGCCACCATCTACTATTTACTATGATTTAAGACTCTTAGGAGGAATAAAATTACTCTCTTTTGTATTAAGAACTAATATTTAACCCATTTGAAATGCTTCATTTTTATCTCCATGGCTCGAGCTATGATCACAATTAAAAGCAAAAAAAACAATTTAGGGGAATATTTGCATTATAAATTATTAAATATTGTATTCATAATATGTATAGAGTCCACAAACAGATGAAGAATTTATAAATAATTTAGCATACTATTTAGGAGGCTGTATGGGCTGAGAAAAGGCTTTAAAGATACTTTAGCCTTTAATAATCTTTGGTGTCAGTGACTCTTAACTTAAACAATCATTACAGTTGTAATTAAATATATTGAAGTAGAGAGATTGCCCTACATTATCCAACTGAGGCTTCTATCACGCATATCATTATCAGATGGAGGCAGGAAATCTAAGCAGAGAAGAGCTGAGGCATTGTGATGACAGGCGCAGATACTGTGACCTCAGAGTGACAAGTAGTGCATTCTCCCTCTCTCTGTTCACGTTTTGATTGTAGCCCTATGCAGGTTCTTCTGTACTTTTGACCCCCAAAATCTGTAAAACAATTAATTTCTGTTATTCTTACCTACCAATTGTGCAACAATATATTGTGCAGGCAAAGAGAATACAAACACAGACAATAATGACAAACAGTTCCATAGAGTTTATAGATTTCAGAAAATATCCTGCATATAATGATGATCTACACTCAATTAGATGTGTTTGTATGCACTGTGACCCCAGTGCTGGGAAAACCAAGACAGGAAGAACCCTGAATCTCAATGGCCAACCACCTTAATTTACTTAAATTTCAGGCCTTTCCTCCCCAAAAGAAAAGTGTATACCTGAGAATGTCCTTTAGCATCCACACATATGCACACACATGTATACACATAGCTGAATATACATGAACTCACGTACATGAATATACATGAGTACATGCACAGAAAAAAATACCAAAACCCAAATAACTTCACACAAATAAATTCTCACACCAGTTAGGCACAACTCTGAAACCTGTTAATATACCTAACGGCCCAATATTATATGAATAGTATAGATCCAGCTCCCATACTGGAGTGCTGTGGGTCTTATGTCCTGTTTCTGTCCTCTATACTATGCCGCTTCTCTGGAAGCAGTATCTGCAGAAAGATGGATTTGTGGCTAGAAATATAAACTAGGACATTGGTTACTAAGAAGAGAATAATGACAAATGCAGTAATGTTGAGTGTTTGCAAAGATATGGAGAGATTCCATGACACACAGGTGAGATTTTAGGCTGGGGTTCCATTGGACAGAGAAACAATTCTAAGATTTATCCAAATTGAGGCTGTACATTAAGTCATTCCACTAACATTCTTTGCATCAGTGTCATAATACCTAAAGGCAGGACTGTTTTTTGTTTTCTTACACTTCATTAACTACATTTTACTCACAGTGTGATTAGCACTAATTCACAGTAGTCCACGACTCTGATTTCTATTGCTCCCTGTAAAATCGGATGTTAGGATTTTCCAAGTTCTCACCCTCCCTCCACTGTTCTAACGTCCTGCCCCAAAGGCTTTAGTTCTCAGCTGGTCTAGTGAAAATCACTGCTATGGTGGCTGGCTCAGCCTAGGAGCAAATAGCAATATTGCTCAGAATGTCACAGTAGATGGAAATCAATAAGGATGAGGGAGCTAATACTGATTGCCCTCTGTAGCTTGTCTGTGCCAGATTTGTGCTGTCGCATTACACTTTGGTTTAGATCAATCTCAGAGTCATATGCAGCTAAAGCCAGGACTTCCACAGCTGAAGAAGCTAAGGCTCAAGTAAGTTAAACAAACTCAATAGGAAACACAGCAAGTGGAGGAATGATATACCTACACAGGTCTAAACTGTAGTGGAGGGACTTTGATCATTCATGTTGTTTTGCATAGTTGAAACATAAAATTAAAAGTTGGCAAAAAGTTTGGCAAATATACTTCCAAAGTTAAGTAGGGGGCATGTGGAGCATCTTTCAGATCCTAAATAAGGCCAGGAATGTGTTTTGAGCAGTTTTATAAATCAGGTGTACCTCCTCTTAGGTCAGTGTAAGTCCCACTCGATTTCTCATCTGGAATACTAAAAAGTTACGCATTCCAGTAGGTCTCCGATTGTCAACCTGGGGAAAGAGAGAATGTTGATCTTATTAGCTTATGCTAGGAACCCAAAACCTGGGAAGACTGGGCTATACAAACATCACATGTCCTTATGACTGCAATCTAGTGTTTTTCACATTGCTTCAAAAATTATACTTAATTTTCATATGTGTGAATGAATGATGTCCTCTCTGTTCCTAGAAATAGTAGTTGTTTTCTTGTCTGAAATCTTCTATGACAGTTTTAAGGAGAATAGCTCACCTTTGGAAAGCCCTAGGATATGATTTCTCAGCACAGTGTGTATTGATAATGTTTCCAAGGTACTCATTTAATTACATTGTATTTTAGAACTCTACTAAATTGTAGTCTATCCTAAGAAATATAATTTTGAAAATTTCCAATGTCAATGACAGTAAAATTGCATATTTAATTGGTAGTAAAATTTATATATGAAATGCATTTTATTATACAAGAAATGATTTTAGGCTAAAATATCTATATGTTTAATTTTGACCATTTTCTTCCCTTACTACTCTGAAAATTTTCACCTTTTTCAAGATTTCTTTGTACTTGTGTTCTTTTCTTTAACGTAAACTGTTAAATAACCCAATGTACTTGGGTCAGGGACATAGCTCAGATTGTAGAGAGCTTGCCTAGTATGCAGGATGCCTGAAGATAAACCATCAGCATCAAATAAACTAGGTGTGGTGGCACAAGCAGTAATCCCAGCAATCAGGAGTGGACACCTTTGATTACATGGGAACTTGTTTCTAAAGAACAGCTAATACACTGCTGTCTTGAAAATGATATGTTTGTCTATAATATAATTTTTTTCTTCCTAGTTAACTTTATCACATTATAATTTATATCAACTCCTTCTAATTCTTTCTTGCACAAAATATTAATATCCTATTATCAAAATATAAAATTGTACCTAAGGCTAAATAAATTGCTCCAAATCCACTGTAGCATAGATTAAATAAGTTTTTTTTAGTTTATATTTATATGATAAAGAATTTCATATTCTTTCATGATTTCATTTTATATTTAATATATTTAGCCGTGTTTTGTTTTTATTCAATGGTCATTTACTGAAAACAAAAGATCCTATTTTATCTCTTCTTGGTTTAATCTATTTTTATTCACTGAAGAAGTATTTTTATATTCTCAATTCCTTTAAAGCTCTATAATTTTACCTATTAGAATCACCATAATGGATCAAGGCTAACTGGTTCTGTGTCCTGAGAACTTTGTTATTTGGGTTTGTTTTGTAACTTGTCATTCCCTGTATAATTCTAAAAGTGTCTGCTTTCTCATACCTGCAAACCTTCTTTACAAATTCTAGGAATTGCACGTGGCATTATAAATTATGTGTTCCCTTTCTTTTGCTTTCTCATCAATAAGATTCACCTCCAGGAAATGAAAATCATTTGATGTTCATGGGCAGCCTGCTCTCAATGATTCGCAAATAGATAGGTCAGAGCTGTTTATTTATAAGGCTTCAAAATCAATACTTTTCAAAGAGAAAATAAAACATCCCATAAATAAACACTCAAAAGGATTCCTGTTTAAAAACACCCTAACACTTAAAGCTAAAGTTCTAGAATGAGATATAGATCTGTTGATGTCATTAGTATTTTTATTTGTTAGAGAAATTATCATTAATTAGTATTTTACAGATTTTTTCCATAAATACAACCTCATGGTTGTTCCATAAATAAATAAATATACAATGTGTTTATTTATATTTCCATGCAATATAGTTATTTCTAGAAATTATATCCTCAAGTTACATCCATACTGGTTGTCAATTTTGGTGGATGTGAGAATGCTGTTTTATTCAGTGCTTCAGAAATATTACATGGCAATATCATCAAGGGTCAATGCTACTACAATAATAGCAAAATGATATTTATTGCAACAATTACATATTTATTACAATTTTAATTAGTAAACTAGTGGGGTTTTATTGTTTTGTTTTTGAGACAGGGTCTCACTACATTTATCAAATGAGGTGGGTTGTTTTCCTTTCCTTTGTTTGGGTACAATTATGGTGGTCTCACTACATAACTCTTACTGGTCTAGATCTAGCACCTATATGCACTAGCGTGGTCTCTAATTTATGACCATCCTGCTACCTCTGATTTCTAATGCTGGTAATGAGCTTTATATGCATTTGCTCCCAAATTATGTGGTATTACTCCAATACCAAGTGTTCAAACACTCAACTTGATGTGTTTTATGAAGATCAGGATATGATTTATAGATCACACCATGGTGCAGTGGGAGAGGGTACCTCAGTAGATACATGTTGAGGCATCCCTTCTCCGAAGTACCAGCCATATGACAGGTCTAGTATAGAATAGAGTTTATTTGGGGGCATGAGAAGGGGGTAGAAAAGGGAGTAGAGTCAGAGAAACAGAGGAGACAGAAAAACAGAGAGACAGAGACAGACAGACAGGAGAGGGAGAGGAGAAGAAGCCAGCCAGGACCATGTGGAGAGAGACAGAGGATGGAGCAGAAGGTGGGGGAGAGGGGAGACAAGGAGAAGTGCGTCAGAGTGAAGAGAGTCAAAGAGTCAGAGAGACCAAACAGTCCCCTTTTATCCCAAGGGACTACCTGGCTGTTGCTAGGTAACTATTAGGCAGAGTGTAGAAAGAATGCCAACACCACTCCACACTTTTCTAACTGGGGGTTTTGAGAACTGTTTCAAACAAAGTTACAGTTAGATAAACATTCATAATGGATAAAGTAGAAAAGTCATGAATCAGACAACCATTTATAACATCATTGGATGATGAAATCATTATTGCTTTTGTTGTGTAGAGCCATATCCACACACCACATCCAGCACAGATGGAATCTTCTGAAATGAAGTCTGATCACACTCAGTGCCCATTCTTACTGCTTATACCCCCAACCTCACCGGTTACATAGGCAAATATACAGAAACATTTCCTTCTTCATTCTTCTACCTGCTGCCTTTTCCTTTCTCTCATCCTCTAACTTTCTTTTGTTCTGTCTATGGCAAGTGTAGTCTATTCAGTGCCTCTGCCTCCATACCTGCCAGTCCTGACCTCTTCTTTTTCCTCATCCATCCTGGAACACTGTTGCTGAGTATAGAACCGTGCAAACTCTCTTCTGTTTTTCACAAATTTACACAACTGTCTTCTCAATTGTCTTTTCCAATCACTTTCTTTGGAACTGTATTGCCTACAGTTTAGAATATGCTTTCTTCCCCAACATTTAGCAATAATATTACAGAATTTTTTCTTTGTCTCTTTGGCATGTTTATGTTGTCTTATTGGTTGTGTTAGAATGTAAAAGCCTTTGGGGGAGATTTGTTTGATAGCTCCTTTATTGCTGTAATCTAATATATGTAGAACAAAGCTTGGCACATACATTATTAATGGCTGCATGTCTACATAGAGTTTGTATACATAGAGATATGTGCTGCTGGCCTAATTCCACAACAGAAAAAAATATGCTTATTATTTTGGAAATCTATGTATCTATTATCAAGGTAAAGTTCCTGCCAATTTAAGACAGATTTAACAGGCTGAATCTCAAATGATGCATTGAAAATTTAGGCATCATATTGATAATGTGAATTAAGATATAAAATACAAACAGCCTTCAGTGGCTACTTGCTACAAAAGGCCTTATGTTAAACAAAATGAAGATCTACTGAATTACAAAACATAGTGCCTGTAGTTGAGTTTATGAGATAAGAGTGCCTAAAACTCTCATTTCTATTGAATAACTAAGCATCAATATCAATCAGGTCATTTATTAGCACTAGATGTAAGTTCTCTTAACTCTTACATGAGCTGCGAAACAATGCTTTTGAGATTTTGCTTGTGGATACTTGAAAGACTCACTGGCCTGTGCAGGAAACCTGGATTGATCTCTATTGGAAAGGCTGCTGAATATCTCTCTTCAGGCCAGACCCTACCTGCCTGTCAATACATCTCCCTTCAACCGGAAAGCTCTATGTGGTTCAGGTTTGTTAGCTGTGCTGACTTCTGCACTTTAAGCAGAGTCAACTCTACTCACAAAAATTTAAGAACAATGTTTTCCAATGTCCTAGCAATTTATTATTGACATGATTTTTTTTCTGTAATCTTCAAAAGAAGGACTGTTACCATTAGTAAAGTACATTTAATTTCTTAGGAAAACAGATAGAAAATGTTCTTTGAAGGTATTTTGGAGTCTGGAATTCTGTGCTGTCTGTAACTGCACAGTGCAGCTTTGAAGTGAGGACTCCCTATCCATGGGCTTTGTAACTCACTATAGTACACAGATTTCTATGAGCCTCAGTACTGATGCATAGAACATTCATCATTATGGTCTTATAATTTTCCATTTTGAAACACATATACACACATACTCGTACACATACAAACACAAAGATCTGCTTCCCAGCTATCAATGCAGCCACTAGCATGGCAACAACAGAGAGGTTAAGAATGATGGACTCATTGTTCTTCTATTCATTAGTATATCCTAGAACATTGGAGGAAAGGAATCAGGAATGAGAATGGCAAATAGCCCTTAATAGAGTAGATCTGTCTGTTCTTATTTTTAAAACCACTTTTTAAAATTTGTTTACTTATTGATAGTGGGGAGAGCACATCTGCCATAGTGCTCATGGGGAAGTCAGAGGATACCTTGAAAGGGTCAGTTCTCTGCTCTACCACATCGACACAAGAATCAAACTCGTGTCATCAGGCTTGGCTGTAAGTGCCTTTACCTACTGAGCCTTCTTGATAGTCCAGAAGAATTTTCTTTTTTGCTGTTGTTGTGTTGCTCTTGTTGCTTATTTGTTTGTTTAAAGACAGTGTTTCTGTGTGTTGCGGCACTGGCTGTCCTGTAACTCATTTTGTAAACCAGGCTGGCCTCAAACTCACAGAGATCTGCCTGCCTCTACTTCCTATGTGCTAGGATTACGGTCATACACCACCAACACGCAGCTGAATGATTTTCTTATACTTAGTCTTTTAACATATTTTACAACATAACTATATTTGCAAAAATATAAAATAGAAGGTATAACTGAGTTATAGTGTTACTTTATTTTTTTTACTGTTTTTTTTAATTTATTTATTTATTTATTTATTTTTTGAACATGAAATGCTTTTTTATAGCATGTTTTACAAGGGGAGGGGGTAAGAGGGGCCAGGTGGTGGAAAAGTACAAAATCTTCTTGGCCTATGCCTTGAAACATGTCATGGTCTATACGGTACACTGCCTTGAATTATGATCTACCTGCTGTTCTTCAGAAGATATGGTACACTGCTTGAGTTATGGTCTCCCTGCTATTCTTAAGATGATATGGTACACTGCTTTGAGTCTATCTGCAGTTGCTAAGCAGGATCTTGCAGTTGCCAAGCTTCAGAGGACATTGTGCAAGTGGGGAAAGGTAGGGGGTGAGGGTAAGGGCAAGGGTCCTGGCTTCTGGCATCTCCCCCTTCTCTGTTTAGTTAGAGAAGGCATCTTATGATCAATCCCAACTATGTGAATTTTGAATTTGGATGTCTAATTATGGGGGTCTTAGACAAATTCGCAACCCCAAAACACTGATGTGAGACGAGTCACATCGATGGTCGAAGGCTTTAGGCTGTCGACGATGGGCAACGTCAAGGGACTCTGATGTGGGTGAAAGGAGGGTGAGAGCCCTGTCTTAGGCCATGTAGGCTGCACCCACTCCCAGCACCACGTACTCCTTTTCGGCTGCATTGGGTGGGCCCCTGGGAAGTGGACCTACAATAATCCCGTCATTGGGCTAACTCACAGCCCTCCTAGTCCCTTGTAAACTGACAAATGTTTGGTATAGTGTTACTTTAAAAGACAATATGCTAAGCTTGATAATTAATCATTTATTTGTATTCTATTGAGAAAAAAATAATATAGAGATTATAGAAATAGCACAGAGATTTCCAAAGCTCACTGACAAGCTTTGCATACGTGTAGCCCACTGAGAGTCTGATGCCGTTTTACCTAGGGTAGGTGTGAATTTCACAAACAAAAAGTGTGCCCATTTTTGTGATCTGAGACAGATGCATCTTTGGAAATGAAGTTACACAAGACACATTAGTTGATGTTTTTCTGACAATGTTAACAATGAAGGCTCACAGGGGACTCCAGTCTTCCTTTCATACATGTCATCCCTGAACAATATCATTCTTGAACTCCAGCTATCATGCTGTGTTGCTATTTGTAGTTGGCTTGTAATTTTTAATTCAGTATCTTTGTAAATTATGAAGAAAATTCATCAATATATTTTGTGAGTATATGTAACATAGTTGTGATTCATATGTCTGTATTTATTTACATTAAAGGCAGAATTTGCAGTTATTGATCTGGTGCTGTTGATTCATAATTATAAAATAGTTTGAAGAAGATAATATATGGTAAAAGTTATTACCAATTACATATATTCTCTCATTTTCTGTCACAAAATTGAAATAATTTTTCCAAGTCACTTAAAGACTGGAATTTAATTTCACTCAGTATTCACAAAACAAAAATAACGTGCACAATGTTCATAAATAAATTTGTTAAGATTGAACACAAGGTTGGCTCTTTTAAAAGGATTTGTGAATTGTCTTGTTGAATGGATAAGTACTGAAGACACTCAAGGGAGGTCAATGATGGCAGGATATTTGATTCTTGTTCATTCTTGTGTGCTCATTTCTAAAAAAACTTCACATGTGTCATAAGCTCACATCAGCTTTACAAACAGTTGACACTGAAGTTATTGTAAAGAAAGCATTATAGTAGAAATCAAATCTTTTAAGTAGGTATAAGAAAATATTTACATTTGAGCTTGATGTTGCAGTATCAAACCCATAATTGACTTAACAGTACATAGGTAGTGTAGGTTTAAAGAAAAAAAATGTGAACAAAAGTTATCAGGTATAAGATGTGGGCATTCAAGGAAAGGGTAAATATAGGATATGCAAATTCTTATAAATTCCGGAGGAAAGTTTCATCCACATCCAGGAGGAGGACAGCAGTTGCTTACACTATTCCCTTTCTTCCTATTTTTGTTCAAAGTCTAACACTAAACCAGAAACTCACCTATTTTGCAAGCCTGACTGTCCAGGACCTACTGAGACCCTCTCCTGCCTCTGCCTCCAGATAGTAGGGCCATAGGTATGCACAACCATGACCTGCTTTTGCATGAGTGTTGGGGATTTGAAATCAGATCATATTCCTTGCATAGCCAATGCTCTATCTCCATAGACCCAAGACAATTTATAGAATTTAAATAAACATTAATATAACTTTGCCAAATACACACGTTTGAAAGTACCTCAGGTCACAATGCATTATATGAACCAAATGAAAATATTTGGCATTTTGACCTTTAAAAAATAATTTTATGGGCATTTTGATTTCAAATATGATTTTGTTTTAAGCATTCAACTCATGGTGATCCTCAAATTACCTGTCCTTAAAAGACTAAAGGGTACTTAAACAAACCATCAATAACTATGATTAAGAAAACTGTGCTTCTATATACAGAATAAATAGAATACTTTACAAGTTTTGGACTATATGTCAGATATTAACCATGTCACATGTATTCTGCACAGAAACTCTCTTGTGTCCATTATTTTCTTGGAAGGTTAGGCAATTTATGACAACTGTGTGGCTTATCACACACAGTAACCCAGTCGGTCTAATGAAGTCCCTAAGCCACTTCAAACAGTTGTTTTTAGAAAATTTGCATTAGAAAGAATGTTTCAGAAATATATATACAGTCGAACTTGCTACATATTGTGCAGATCCAAGATAATTTTTTAAATTATCTAATCTGCCTGTCTTTCCTTATTTTTGTATAACTGAGTAAAGCTGCCCAATTTTCAGGTTTTCTGTATGGCTTTGCCAGTCGTCTGTTTTCTTTTCTATCACACAACTGTCAGTCTAGAGGAAATACTGTGCTGTAGGTAGTCAATGTCCAGAATGAAAATATCAAACTGTCAAGATATTTAGACTTGCTTCCATTAAGGAGAGAGTTAAAACCTAAATGCTTTGAACTGACATAAATATTGCACATGAAAAATGTTATTGACTTGGTTAGAAATATAACAGCTAGAGTGAAGATAATTTTTACTTTTGGGTAATGAATGGTAATCGATTGTTGAATGGTCAGGAGAGACTACCTGAGAAGATATGCAAAACATTGCTATGACTATGGGATGCCAAAATGGAGTGCATTCTATAGTTTATAAGATGTGGAGACAGGAAGGAACCTTGAGAGTTCGTCCCTACCTCAGATGACCGCAATATACTGCCTGTCCCTGTAAGGCATTGAGTACACTTGCTGAGTAAACAAAAGCATAGAACCCTCAAATTCAAACTGAGTCCAATGCCAATCCAGGCATCCAATCAGCATCAAAGACAATCTGATTAGGAAAGCCATCTGAAGCAAATTAGCTTACACTGAAGCTGTATAGTTCCCTAAAGAGTAGAATGGGGCCAGGAATTGAAATTACACTTTCATGTGAATAGTGATGAGGCTTAGAGGACTCTGAATTTATCTTAAATTTGGGCAATAATAATTGCTGTGAGCCAGCAATGCTTCTGGAAGCTTCTTCAGCTGTGTGTTTGCAAACAGTGTCACTACAGAGTCAGGACTGAGATGAACAGTGATTTTTGTCAAAAATCTTCACAACCTCCCATCAAAGGCTATTTTTACAGAAATTGAATGTGAAGTCATGCATACCATTAAATCAATTTATCTGTAGTCTCCAAAGTGTCCTTTCTTCTCCTTTAGAGAAATCATAAATAGCTTCAGCTAATATAAACAGCCCAAAGCCACATTTAGACTAATGCAGTTTAAATGAGATTTTAACCCTAGACCTTGCTTTTTAAAAGCTTATTTTCTAATTGGATGGTGCGTTTTATAGTATACTGGAAGATACAATGTTGATTAGGTTCATGAAATGAAGGAAAAGTTGCCACCCTAAGGTCGACATTTGTTGACTCTCAGATGACAACTAATATTCACAGTTTGAGTTAATGGCTGTCTACAGTGGGTTCCTTGGCAATTCCATCTCATAATTTCCAGAACATTCATAATGAATGCAAGTACAGCAAAACCTGAAGGAGACAGTGTTTCTTACCATGGAGCTTATGTGTTCTTCCCACACAGCTTGTGGATTAATAGAAATGTAGTGGTAAGGCTGGAAGCAGTCATCTTTGAATAAGGGCATCAAGGAACTAAACAACAATGCAGTTAATCATTGAGCAGTTTATTCATGCTAGTGAGTGGTACTCAAAACAAAGTCATTGGGTTACTCACAAAGTCTAAGTCAGATGCAGACAATGGCCTTCCTCTACCTGTTATCCTGGGCCTGCTGGCATTTGCCAGGACTATTGTAATGACAATGGCTAAGCCTGGAAACTGAACTAATTGATCTTTTGTCACAATCAGTGTGTTCCACTGTACCATTTTCAGAAGCACATGGAGAAGTGAGAGGATTCCCTTTGGAAACAAAGAGTTGGCATTCCTTTTAATTCTTAGCTCACTGTAATGTCAAAATAATTTTCTAGATTCACCTTGTTTGAACTGAAGCTAGTGTGTTTAAACTATTAAACTATTGTCTAGAAACTGGAGAGAGAACTCAGATTTTAAGAACATTGGCGTCTCTTGCAGAGGATCTGGGTTTACGTCCCAACATCCAGAGTGAAACACAGCCATCTGGAACTCCAGTTCCAGGGCATTCTGATGCCCTTTCCTGTTCTTCACAACTACCAGACATACACACTGTGCAAAGACATACAAGCAGGCAAAACACTTCATACACATAAATTAAATAAATCTTTAAAATGTAGATATAAACTTCTATACCTACATCAGTATATGACTTACTATGATTTAATTATAGTAAACAATTACAGTTGAACTACCAAAAATCATAGACACTGCTTGAAATTAATTAATGCAAGTACCTGGGAAAGTGGAAAGAGAATTATATAATTTAGATAATATAAGATTTTTATATTTTATTAAAATCATCTATATTTTTAAGGGGAGACAAGACTGGATATAAATAGTTTACAATAAGTGAGGGAAATGAGCATATTGGATGTATCTATGAAGGCATTTTAAATACAGATAAACAAGGATAAAGCGAGTTGTAGCAGAGCACCCCCAAACACTTGATACAACAGATTTTTTTTTCAGATAATGTACTCAGGAAACAGTTCTAGTTATTTGTTTCTAAAATGCCAAAAAATTCTACATAAAAATATAATTTTCTCTGTACAGTTTTGTGCAGAAAGAGGAAGAAGTCATTTACCTGGGTCTCCCACTAAATAGCCTTTTTCTTAGAAAAGTACACATTTACAGGGCTTTGAGAATAGAGCTAACAGAAAATTAAGCGCAGAAGCAGTCATGGTAGAAAAAGTACAAGTACACAGTGCAAGAAAGATAAGTCTGTCAAGTTTACTTTTTAAATATCTTTTAATGTGTTTATAATGCCAGTTGTTTTATTAGTCTTTTGCATGCTATTTTGGTTTCCAATTTTGTGTTTTTATAGATATTCTTTCTTTTGGTATTTGTGGGTGTGGGTCTCTCTCTCTCTCTCTCTCTCTCTGTGTGTGTGTGTGTATGTGTGTGTGTGTGTGTGTGTGTGTGATGAGAGAGACAGACATTGACACTCAGAGAGACAAGGATGGACAAAATAGGAGTTTCTTGTATTTTTTGTGTTTTTTTTCAAGTGAAAAAAAATGAATGAGTAGGAGTAGGATCCATGGGGGAGAATCTGGGAGGAGTTGAGAAACGAGGATCAGAAAATACTGTATAAATCTTTTTCAATTAAAAGTATTAGTATACAAAAGGAACAAAGGAAGGAGAGAGAGAGAGAGAGAGAGAGAGAGAGAGAGAGAGAGAGAGAGAGGACAGAGAGAGACAGAGAGACAGAGACAGAGAATAAGAAACAAGGTCAATCTCCCTGACTGACTGTAGCATTTATTCTTTTTACTTTAAACACAGGAGACTTAAGCTTCATTCTACTGTGATATTGCAGTGTGTCTGGAAACATTACCCGTACCTTCCTTTGCTCTGCCTCTTCCTCTCCTTCACTTGTAACTTAAACTATTGTCTGATTCTCACACTGTCTGCTAAGGTTATTGGCCACATTTCAGGTCTTTTGGAAGTGGTAAAAGGATCTATATGTTTTCTCAGGCATATTAACTAAAGCCATTTGAAGAACTCACCAAACCCTGAAGCTTTTCTTATTTCAGACCAAATGATACCAT
Source organism: Grammomys surdaster (assembly GCF_004785775.1). Classification (NCBI taxonomy): domain Eukaryota; kingdom Metazoa; phylum Chordata; class Mammalia; order Rodentia; family Muridae; genus Grammomys; species Grammomys surdaster. Next base: position 2,408,551 of record NW_021620542.1, read on the forward strand.
GCACTTCTGCTTTCAATTTTGCTTTTTGGTCACAAAAAGAACATAAGATTTTAGGAGAAAAAATAGGAATAGAAACAAGTTAGGGATTTATAGCAATGGCATTCATTATTGTGTATTGGCACAGAACTTGGATATGACCCAGGAAAATGCACTTAAGTTTATAATGACAATGAGGCCTTCCAAATAACCATTTGTTGTACATGGAGCCCAAACCAGTTTTTTGTTTTCATTGAAATTATTTCAATGATATATATTTTCATTGTAAAATTGGGATATATGATTTATATATTACTGTGGATTTCATTATGACATTTTTCCAATCTATATAAGGTATTTTGGTTGCAATCATTGCATTACATAATCTGATGCACTCACACTCCTGCTGGCACCACCCTTTCTAAGCTAATCCCACATTTACTTCCATGGATATTCTATGTGTGTATGATGTGATAACTTTTAAGTCAAGGTTGCATCCAGGAGCACAGGAGGGATATTATTTACAGAAACATGCCATCTGCCCATGGCTATAATCACTAAAATAAATGTCTCTTCTATTCCAGTAATCATTAACTGCTCATAGCTCATAGGGGAAGAATTGGCCCCATGGATACAAGATGTAGCCCATCTTTTCTATCCATGATGGAATGTTAACAAGTTCAAATCTTATATGAGATATCATAGCTACTGCATCTTCACAGTGAGAATAATCAGGTGACCTGAAATGTTGCTTATGTTGTGATCAAATTGCCGTAGTATAAAAGACACACAGTGGTTTTGCCCAACAAGAGGTCTCCCCTAGATGCCCTTCAAATGCCATTTCAAGGTGTCTTTTTTAGCAGTTCTGCCTCTTCATCATTTTGTCTTGTCTTTACACTATTTGTCTAACCATGCAGATAAGGTTTTATTTCTCTAATATTAAAAAGAACATAGTTTCCCACTCCCCACTTTTATCTGCCAGTTACACCAATCCCTTCCATGGCTGCTCATTACAGCTAATGCCTGGCATTATTTGTATTACTTTTATATGATTCTTCTCATGTTCTTTCCTTATGCTTTTCTCTTCAGTCCTTTACTTTTATCATCCAGCCAACACTTGCCTTATTCATGTCACCAGTGTGCTGAAATTGCACAAGCTAATGACCCATCTCAGAACCATTTTATTTAATCTTATTGGTCACATGTGACACAGTTGATCACTCTTTTCTCCTTGATCCATTTTTCTCATGATGTCTGTGATATCATGCATTCTTGCTTCTCTTTTGGTATCTTGCCTTCTCATTTTTCATCATACTTCTGATGTCTTAATATCGAAATGCTCTAGTCTCAGTCACTGGTTTTCATTTTAACTTTAACTCTGCTTTGTGTTACTATCTAGTGGCTTGGCTCTTGGCTTGACAGAACTTTTACCATCTCAGCCACCTTGCTGGCCCTTGTTTGGGCTTACTTTTAATTTTTCTGTTCTCATTTAAACCACACACTATGTTTTAACTCATAAATGCTTTGGGAAGCAGTAACAACAACAATACAAAGCAGAATCCTGGCTAAAATGAACATAAGTAAAAACCCCAGTGTATAGAAAATAGAAGAAACTTACAAAGATTACTAACCTTGTTTATCCAGATCATCTGTTATCCAATATTTAGAATAATATTGCCTGGATTCTCCCTCATAGTTTTGCTACAGCCACAAGGAAAGCAATGAAGCCAACCAATTCTCTTGCTTTGAACGAAGTCTGGTTGAGTTCAATAAGTCCAATAGCCTTGCCATGTAATTCTGAGTCAACAACCTGTGGTTTTAAACTAATTTAGGATTTCCCCCAATTGCACATAAAATTGCGACAGTTATTTATTTGTTTGTTCTGTGCTTGTGTTTTGTTTTGCCAGATAACCTTGATTCGAAGCAAACTTTGGATCCTTCCTTTTCTTTCTCCCAAGAACTTGCTATTATTAGTTTGCCCTCACATCCAGCTAAAATACATTTTTATATAATTTAAATACTGACTTCTGAATGTGAAAAGTAGGAGTTTGATAAAAAAAATATTGAATTTTCACTTTGCATAACATCATTTAAATCAGTATATTATAAAAATATCAATATGAAATTTAAGAAAAAATAAAGTTTAACAGGCCAAGAAAGGGTTGACCAATCAAGCCTGAACTTTATTATTGAAGGAGTAGCTGTATCTTTGACCACCAGAGGGCACTCACACAACCTCTTCCAGCATTAACATTCTTCTGCATTATTCAGAATTCATTACTGAATCATAAGTGAGAATACATAGAAAGAATGAAGATGTCACCAAGCCAAAGAAGGATGTGACCCCTTTTGTATAAGTTAGTGTTATATTACATTTTCTACTTAGTACAAAGCAATTGGATCAACACTCAAGTCTCAATCAGATAGCTAATTAGGAAATCACCTCAGGGTCTCTGAATGTATGACTTACTCTCACTCTTTTCATTGGACACCTAAAGCCACATTGTGCTCCCAGAATTTACTTATTTAAGCACAGAGAAAAATCAATATTGTTCTGTGACTGTGTAGTCAAAGATATTCACATGACTGATAGTTATGACTTACCTGTTATGATTATATGACATTTTAACTATGTTTGGTAAGTTATGCTAAGTTGAATTTTTTGAAATGTGTTAGAAATCTACAGATATTTTCAAACAAACTTTATCTAGATATGTTGTATAAAGGCATCAATGCAAAAGAGTTTCTCCAAGACTCATTCTAGAATCCAAGATTTTAAATTTCATAAAACAAATCAAATGCAATTTTCTTTTTAGTAACAAGAAACTTTAATAATAAAAATAATTTGTTTTAGATAATTGATATAGTTCACTGGAAACATTTTAAACAATAGCCCCCAAAGGAAAATCCCCTTGGACCCACCTAGGAACTAGAAATAAATTATCAGTGGTACATGTATAAGCTTTTGTCTTGCCTTTGTAGTGGTTCAATGTGCATTCTCAAACATGGTATTCAACTTTACTGTGTCCCTACTATATATAACATCCTAGAAAGGGACCCTGAAGGAAAGTAGGCAGTTGAATGGCTGCTATATGTGTATATATATACATGAGAGATGTGTGTATATGTGTGGGTTCATGGGTATGTGCCTGTGTGCATGTATGCGTGTATGTGTATGTGTATGTGTGTGCATATGAGCTTATGTTCATGTATATGAATATGTATGTACATATGTATGTATGTGTGTGTTTTCTATTTCAGCACTTCTCATCTTTGTATATATGCATTCTAGAATGTAAGAGCATATTTTGAAAGAAGGGGAAAAATTTTAACATTCAGCATGTAAACTAGTTGTGAGTATAAACATAAGATAAGAAAATGTTTTAGAAGTCTCCTCATGAAATAAAAATATCATTTTACAATAACTATTTTTCATGTTGTTATAAACCTCAAAGCATACAGATTATGTTATCATTGTGTTGTTTTCTCAAAGGAAACAGAAAAGTCAAGTTACAGGGCCTGGCATGCTAGTATATTCTATCTCAGAACTTAAGGCTCAGACGAGAGAATCAAGACTTTGAGATCAGCACGGGCTATATACCCAAAAGTATTCAAAAAGAAAAGATGAAAGACAGAAAAGCAAAGTTTAGCATATTAATGAAGCTTCCCTGAACATCCACATGAACATTTTCTTTTTTTTTTAAATTTTTCACTGGTTATTTGATTTATTTACATTTCAAATGTTATCCCAATTTCTGGTTTCCTCTCCACAACCCCTGTATCCTACCCACTCCCCCTGCTTCTATGAGGTACTCCCTCACCCACTCACTCCTACCTCATTGCCCTATTGTGGAGCATCAAACCTTCAAAAGACCAAGGGTCTCCCTTCTCATTGATGACAGATAAACTCATCCTCTGCTACACATGTAGCTGGAGCCATGGGTCCATCCATGTGTATTCTTCAGTTGGTGGTTTATTCCCTGGGAGCTCTAGGGTGTCTGGTTGGTTGATATTATAGTTCTTCCTATGAAGTTGAAGTGCTTGCTGACAAGAGGCTAATATAGCTGTCACATGAACAATTTTCGAAATTTTGAACTTCAAAAGTATTCAGGGCAAGGTTCATGGGAGGTCACTTGGCAATGTGGATCTATGATCTTATGAAAATGGCTTGGTAATTATCCCAGGTACTAACAGGTGTTGGTACATGTATAGGCTATGAAGATACACACATCGTTTGCCACTGCACCCATAAAATTTGACCACTAAAATTTTATCTTCCCTGAGATTTGTAATTGGGCAAAATGTGAACATGCCTTTAAAATCTAATCTGTGATTTACCTTTTATAATACAAAAATTAATTTACTCAAGGAAAGTACGGGTTTTTGTGATGCTGAGAACAGATTGAGGTGATGCCCATGTTCTTCAGGGTTGTGGGACAATGCAATATCCTTGCCAAACCTATGGCACTGCCTTGGGATCCCGTTGTCCTTACCTTTTTAAGAATTTTCTTGACTGAAAAGAGCCATCAAAGAAACAAACAGTTACAGGGACCAAGGTGACATCAAATAAAACTGGGTCTCTGAGACCTGGACATGCCTGTGTGACAGTCAGTTCTGCCTCCTCATGATCTGTGATCATGAGATGTTCAGGGCCTTGGCTAATTTCTGCAGATCCATTGACATCTGAGATATGCAGACCTATTTTCATGGGCTACCTGCTATTTAAGTGGCCTAAACAATTTAAAGCATACATTAAGAAAGAAAAAGATTATTACCCCAGAGGTCATTACAAGCATTCTCTGAAGGCAAATAAGTTTGAACAGAGCTATCAAGCATGGTTCTAGGAAAATATTCTTGTAAAGAAATGAAAAAAAAATCCAATTAGGAGATTACCCCACAGAGAATTAAATTTGTTATATTTGGCATAGAGTTTTAAACTTTCAAAAGTAAACACATTGGAAGATATTTTTACACCTGTCTTACTGGAAAATAAATCTTTTTCTCATACCCAAGTCAGATCTGGGATTTACTAGGTAGTATTAATTAGTCTCAAACTTGAGATCTTCCTGCCACAGTCATTTGTTTCTATGGACTGTAGGTATGATTCACCATGCCTGGCTTAATGGGATTTGTTTTAAATCACTTTCCCAAAGATCCCACATAAGCAAATAGAAATTTGTTGCCAGCTCTTTACTTATAGTCCAAATTCATGATACCAAGAGGCATCTCTTCCCCAAAAAGTAACAGGCTGGGAGAGTTTAGCTTAGTGTGGTGTATGTTGCTAGTCCCTGTCTTCCATTTTATATCAAAGAGGTGAAAAAATGCTCAACAGACAGCAAAGGATTTTGAGCTTCAGATATTAGGGGCAGAAATAACCATCTGATCATATTTGCATCTACAGAAGCTGCAGAAAAGCACTCTCTCTCTCTCTCTCTCTCTCTCTCTCTCTCTCTCTCTCTCTCTC
>NW_021620542.1:2414000-2418213 GCF_004785775.1 Grammomys surdaster
TCTCTCTCTCTCTCTCTCTCTCTCTCTCTCTCTCTCTCTCTCTCTCTGTGTGTGTGTGTGTGTGTCTGTGTCTGTGTCTGTGTCTCTCTTTCTTTCTTAAGTGCCTTCCCATCCATCTTGACCTATTTATTTTAGAACTAACTTCCCTCAGTTCTTGGGGTCACTGTCAGGTCACCTATCATAAGTGATAACAAAATAAAGACAGCAACTCTGATCATGAACCTGTCCACTTAGTCACCAGTGAATTCAGACATGATGCCCATCAATGTCCTGATCTTGCTAAATTAAGGAAGAACATAATCCCCACTGACTTGAGAAAAAAGAATAGAAGCTGTCTTGCTACAGAGTTGATGGTCGCATAAAAAACAGCTTAGCTAGAGTTAGCAAAGATCTTCACAGAAAACCTGAGGCATGTCACAGTAAAATGTTCAAGAGAAGACATGCAAGTTACAAAATACTGTGAGAGACTTGGCTATGAGAAAGAAAGGAGGCATGCCATTCACCGAGGAATTTGCTAGAATCTGTATTTCCTAAATGGCTTTACTCTAACCCCTGTTCCTAAACCCCATTAACACAGTGGGTGGAAAAAGGAAAAGGAAAAGGAAAAGGAAAAGGAAAAGGAAAAGAAAAAGGAAAAGGAAAAGGAAAAGGAAAAGGAAAAGGAAAAGGAAAAGAAAAAGAAAAAGAAAAAGAAAAAAAGGTGTTTTTTCCACTTCCTGTGATGATTAAAGGGGTGATTTTCACCCAAGGTGTTTGTTCACACACACAGCACACAAACCAAGCCTTTCAATCAACATGTCCCTTTTTCTTAACATTACTGTTTTACTTAAGAGATAATGTCAAAGGAATTGGACATTGTGACTGGATAATGGTCTCCCGCTGCAAGATAAATGCATCAGCATTTATGGAAAATAAATGCTGGATAAAAGCCAAGACATTTATTTTAAAGTACAAAACTATTTTCTAGTCACAACGGTCAGAGGCAGAGATGTAGCAACTACCTGAATGGCTTTTTTAAAAATACCAAGATCATCCAAAGAGAGGAGCAGAATGCTGACATCCTCTCGGTATAATGGAAGCTTCAGTTCTATGGATATAAAACCCGATTTCAAATGTGCCATTGATTGGCATTATTGAGTAAACGCCTGAACAAACTCAGCCCCTCTTTATTCAGACATGTGCTGTGCTTTCATCAACAAAGTGGATTCTAGTACACATACTGACATGCAAGCAGAAACTTGGGTCAAGTGACCTTTGCTATAATCAGAGCACACCCAGGAATTGCTGCTGCTAACACTGGTCTGGTAGAACAGCACACGGCAGGCACTTGGGAAGACTTTGATGACTACAGTAACACTCAAGATATGGGAGTTTCATTCTTTGAGTCCTTTTGGAGTGCCTACAAGTCTCAGATCACTGAAAATGAATTTCATCAGCTGCAAATCTAAAGAACCTCAGAGTAATATGAATAGTTGGGGATGAGTTTAGATGTTTGGTTTAGTGTGCCTTTTTTTTCTATACACACTGCAATAGACCTCAGTTGGCTTTTTCTAGGTATAGAAAATGACTCTGAATATTACTTTGATTTTTCTGTTAGTGCTACTCTGTGTAACTTTAAAAAGTCATTTATCTTCTCAAGCTTTGGAAATAGGCCTCAATAATTAATCAGTACCTATAATTACAGCATAGACTTATTTAATGGCATCAGTCTTTATAATGATTATGGTAATAGCTATGTAAAATTTTCATATATTCCTCTCAATTAATTTTCAGTTGCTTTTATAAAAGTTATTTCTCTGTAAGATTAAACATAGAGATATGTAAATCCTAATATTCCATGTTACTTACTTAGTTTTCTGTTAGCCAGACAGTAATCTTCCTTGAATACCTAAAAACACTGTGTGGTAGTGTGTGTGTGTGTGTGTGTGTGTGTGTTCTATTACAAACTCTCCATATCTGAGCTCAGTGGTTGGACAATTGGTTGTATAAGCTCATAGGATCAATTCTCAGGATAAAAACTTCCAATTTCTATCAATATAGTATTAATAGAACACTGAATGTAATCTCTTAGATGACTCAAGAGATTATAGAAAAAATAGACATGATACATTTAAGATTATTTTTTGGTAAATTGTTGTCTTCCCATGTTCTTGCAGCTAGAGTTGAGGGGCCCAAAGCTCTGGTCTGGAAGGTCCAAAAAGGTAGTTCAGCCACTCAACCAATATACCAGTTGAAAAGATACATCCAGTTGAACAGATACAAAATGCTGAAAAGCACAGAAAACAAGTTTGATCCATCTGTATATTCAGAAGAACAAACGGTCCCCATGATACCAAGTTCAACCTTCTGTATGAGCTGCATGTTTAAATACAAGCACCAGGGCAAGCATCATAAAACATGCATAATTAAGCACCTCTCCTCACAGCGCTGTTTAGCTTATTCTAGGTGATCTTGGTTCTGATTCTTTGAGATAACTCAAAGGAGTCCTCATTGATTGAGGAGAACAATCTACTTCCAAAAAGTCGATCACCCCTGCTTCAGAGTATAGCCTCATCACTATGGATAACTGTTCTTCCTAGAATCCAGAGCAACTGAAATTTCATGAAAAACAAACAAACAAACAAAAAAACAAAACAAAACAAAAAACAACTCCAACCAACCAACCAAATAAACAAACAAACAAAACCTTGGAGGCTTTTAAGTGCCTTTTGGCTGATCTAGAAGGTCATTATAAAAACATTGACAATAAGATCCTCCATTACTAATATCTTTGCACCTCTGATTTTGAAGGGAAATAAAATAAGTATAACTGTGATTACAGTTGGTTTGTAAACAAATATTCCTCTATAGTTAACATGCCTCCATGAAGAAGAAAGCCAGTAGCTCAGTGTAAAGGAGAAACTTGCAAAGTACAGCCAGAGATGCATGGTTCAGTCTGATTTTAGTTACTCTGGAAACCCAAGTGGGCCAAGTGACTTTTCAGCAAAGACATTTTGTAAGGCAGATTAGGAGGAGCCAGAAAATTCTGTCACCATACATAGAGAACTTTCAGAGTGTAGCCTTAATCAACTTCCTTCAATTCAGGATTCAATTACATTGGCTTGTTGTACATTCATCAAAAATTTCACTTTAATAAAGAATTTTGCTCTCATGAAAATAGAGACCATGAGTAAAGAAGTTATTGTATATTCCAGAGGCACCACAGAGATGATTGTTTGATGTGCTATATTTGAGAGTTTATATTTATTGACCTATGTAATATTTCTACTGCCATATGAGGGTGGTCCTACAACTGTCTGCTTCATGAAAAGGAAGAGAGCAGAGCCAAGCATTAACAATACCTCTGATATTACACAGAACTATTTGTGTCTGAATTTGTATATTGAGGACATGGCTCAAAAATGTATAATGTTCTATCTTGAGGGCGAGTGTAATAATATGGGGGCACTTATAACTAAGAGTCTCAAATTAATCTCTATCTTCCAGGAAAGCAACTTTTAAAATAAAGTATTACAAAGAATTTTAAAAGGACTTTGTAAGTAAATGACCTTTAAATCAGACTAACCAGCAAAAGCCCATTCCTGATGTGTGCCTCCATCTGGATGTAAGCCTTTGCTGCCATGCTTCATGGCCCATGCCTATTCTAATCAGCTTAATTCAGATCCATTGCAGCAAACTCTGACCTGTGCAGAGGACAGAGTGAATGCATTACATAACAATTTTTTAACCAAAATTACTAAATTAAATACTTAAAATTTTAATAAAGGGTGTATCTCTCCATGCAAGCTATTATTAACAAGAAAATATGCTTCTGTTGGATTTATGGACAGGGAACTCTGACCTCCAGTTAGTTCTATGTCCTGTTATGTGAGGCAAAAATGTGCTGAAATAGCTTACTCATTAACCACTTTTCTGTCTGGAAAAATCAATAGCTGCTTGTAGTTCTTAGTAGGTTGTGGCTGAATGTTGGGGCCTCATCTGTTTTCATGAACTTTTAACTTCCTACTTCTCAAGTCCTCTTATTAGTAATAACATGTTTGTTTATGATAGGTTTGGCTTTTTGTCCAGTTCAACTATTTCTTGCAATCTATTTCTCATGAATAGAATAGAGTAGAGTAGAGTAGAGTAGAGTAGAGTAGAGTAGAGTAGAGTAGAGTAGAGTAGAATAGAATAGAATAGAATAGAATAGAATAGAATAGAATAGAATAGAATA
>NW_021620542.1:2418223-2470642 GCF_004785775.1 Grammomys surdaster
TAGAATAGAATAGAATAGAATAGAATAGAATAGAATAGAATAGAATAAACAAAGCAAAACAACAACAACAAAAACAAGGTCAGGCTGTACTTAACACAAACAAGCAAAGGCTAGGTTGGCATGAAGCATCATTCCATAGTTCAGAAGACATGCACCATTCTCAACTGGGTGCTGTGCATGAGTGCGTGTTTATAGGTAAGTAAATGGGTGTCTAAGATTAATACCAAAACTCTATTCACAGCAAGCAGCAATTGAACTGAGATTTTCTGAGATTGGTTTCTCTGGAAAGTAGTGCTTGTCTCAGGCCAGCTAAGGCTATAGGTAGAAGTTAAATGAACCTCATTAAGGGACTAATTATAGCTGGTGGACAGACAAAAGCCCTATAGTATTTATTCCTGTAGGTATAAGAATTTTATTTTGTTTTGCTTTGAAATAATTGGCAAAACATGTTTAATATTTCTTTTAGAGAACTTTACTATTTATTAAGAAAAGTCTGTACCTGTCATCTGAGTTTTTCTTGTGTAGAATGCAGCTTGTGGACACTACACTGCTAGAAGGTAATAATTATTTAGTCTCAATCATTGTTCCAAATATCACCATTTTTTGTAACTATGATTTGCTCTCATGATTTGGTAGATTTTAAAAAATGCACTGTATCTTTTATCCAGCCACCTACAAGCTTAAAATAATCATTTATTCATTAGTACATTTAACATTTATTTTAACTGATTTTTTTTTGCTATGATGAGTTTCTACAAGAGATGTGTGTTTATTCTGTGTCATTAATTTCTATTAGTAAGGAACCAGAATGATTTCCCATGATATTTCATAGTTTTCCTGCAGAGCCCAATACTATTTAATTCAAAACTTTCTAGTCATAACAATTATTGGATACTGTACTACATGTTCACTCTCAGTAAGATTTCATATCCATTGTCCTGTTTTGTTTTTTGCTTTCTTTATTTTATTCTGCTTTTGTTTTGTTGTTTTTTTACACAAACTACAGTTGTCTGTGAAGAGAAACCTCAGTGGAGGAAGAAAAAAATGCCTCCGTAGGAATGGTTCCTGGCATGTCTGTGGGGCATTTCTGTCATTAATTATTGATATAGAAGGTCCTAGCTCATTCATGGTGGAGATACCCCTGGGAATGCTGCCTGAGTTTTAAAAAGTAGAAGGCTAAGCAAATCATGAGAACCAAGCCAGTAAGAGGTGTTCCTCTGTGGCTTCTGCCATAGCTTTTGGCTTCTACCTCTAGGTTATTACCTCTGTTCTATCCCTAATGATCATCCATAGTGGAATATAAACTATAAGCTGAAGGAGAGCCTTTACTTCAATTGCTTTTAGTCATGATGTTTATTACAATAGACATACTTAGTCTCCCCCCAGTAGTCCTGAATACATTGTATGAGATGAATACCATCTGCTGAGAATATTCCAGGTTTACTGCTCCTCATGGCATTGTTGACCTGGTGACATTTAATACATGCATGCTAAGTACAATTAGAGGTTAACATTTTGGAGAGTTGTAAAATAGCATATACTTCTTCAAAAAAACATTTAATATACAGAAAAAAAATAACTTCTCCATAATACTGTCTTGGTTGTCATTCACTGACTCATTTGCAGGACCTTGTGGGCACAGCTTTTTCTTCCTCACTGGAAAGGAGGCAACATTCTGCGAATTGATGACTGCTTGTTGATACTCTTTTCTACCTGTCATTCATACATGTACTATGCTTAGTAGTTTTAAGAACTTCTCAAAAATCACATCTATTTTCTTGGTTTAGTCTTTCCTATATAATCTCTGTCTCTCCCTGCCCCCATCACTATCTCAATTTTTACATCTTTTTCCTACCAGTTGTTCATTTTATTGATGATTTCTGAATGTTCCTTTCATCTTAAAATAAATCTTCATTCAGCCACCTAACCAAAATTCTGTACTATTGAATGATAAAGCGTTTTTTGTTTGTTTTATTTTTTTTGTTTTTTTTGTTTTTGTTTGTTTGTTTGTTTGTTTGTTTTGAACATGGCCTTACAAGTTATGAACAGCAAGAGGAGGAATTGCAGGGGAAAAGGGAAGAAGGCAGAAGAACTTGAGTAAGAAGGAGAAGGAGACAACAATGTAAATGAAGTATATGCTGAGAGGTGCTGTGTAGGACAGTTTGCCCCAAATCTTGTCTGTTAAATATTGCTGAGTATTGGAATACATGCAATATGCTTGTTATCCAAATTAGTCTAATTGATTCCAATCAAATGGCTTAACAGGCAATCGGAATAATCTATAAATCATTTATTTTTAATAAAATGAAATTATTAAAAATAATACACTCTTAATTACCTTTATTTTTTAACCTAATCATAATATCATGAAATTAATTATGAATGATAATTAAATGAATTAAAGAAAGGTAAGGAAAGGGTGAGACTGAATTGTAAGAACTCTGTCTTCTGCTCATGCTCAGAGCACACATTTTGTTCTTTTGTCAGATTATAAAATGACTAATTTTTCTTTGACCATTTTTCTTTTATTGACAGAAAGTTTGGTCCCATAATGTCGAAGGATTTTATTGCTGTGAACAGACACCATGACCATTTCAGAAGTTTAATCTGTTATCATTATGGCAAGAAGCATGCAGGCATGAGAGTTCTACATCTTGACCTACACGAAGCACAAGGAGACTGTGAGCCACACTGGGTATAGGTTGAGCATATGAGATATCAAAGTCTGCCAACACAGTGACATACTTCCTCCAACATGTCCACACCCACTCCAACAAGGCCATACCACCTACTAGAGCCATTTTTTATGGGCAAAGCAATCCAACACATAAGACTAAAGGGACCATACCTACTTAAACCATCACATATACCTTAGATACTATGTTTAAGACTACCATAAATGTGAATACTCAGGTGTCTCTTTGGTATTAGATCTGGGTGTTTTATTTTTCTTCATTTTGTTTTGTTTCATTTGGAAACAAATTGATTCCACTCAATTCTCCAGCATGGCTAAATGAGAATTTCATTTCATTTCTCGGAGATATATATATATATATAAAATTTATTTTTTTCAAATTGTAATTTATACTCATTCACACAGGGGTTATAAACACAAAAAGGCAGGACATGGGGAAGGTGGGAAAGGGGATGACACTGGAGCATTGGTGTTCAGGGGGAATACAGATATTTTTCAGAACAGTGTATCAGCTGGGTGAGGATTCAGGGGATAGGTCACTATGACTCTGCCTATGATTTACTTGTCCTTATCTAAGTTGGTAATATCTGCCAAGGCTACCTATTTACAAGGTCTATGACTACTCAGGCTGGTAAATTTCCACAAAAGCTACCTGTTTACAATAACTTATAGCCATCTGTTTCAGTGTTTATCTGCAAAGACCCAAGCCTTGGGGTTAGTATACAAGTATGACAGGCCTATTGCTGATTTTAGGCCTATGGCTGATTTTAGGCCTTCAGTGTATAAGCAGGGCTGCCCCTGACATCTCCTCCCTTCTCTAAGTATAGAAGGGCTGTGGCGATTCTAATCTTGTGAAGGCGGGCATAGAGGCCTGACCTCCAGTAATTGAAGGGGACCATGTAATGGCTCCGGTCCCCCTGTCGTTGTCCAGTGAGGCATGAGGGCCATATCCATTCCGATGTCTTTTTCCTGGAGAGGGGATAATTTTGACATCAACCCCTATGCAGTCAGGCTTGTCCCTCAGGGAACCCAGAGAGATATTTTTAACTTTTATTGATATTCCCTTGCAGTGCTTAGCCTCACAGCCTAAGCAAGAATTCAGGTCGCTTGTCAGAGGGGGTACTGGGTGGCCCCTCTCTGACTGGTCTAGGAGCGGAAGTACCCTCTTTTAGGTTGGGTGGAGATGGGTTTTGGGAACACCCTGGATAGAGTAACAACCTCATCTGAGTCTCGTGGTCCTCAATAACAAACTTATGATAATGTATCTGAATAGGTTTTGCTACCAAATTATTTATCTGTTGTTTCACAGAGTTAGTCAGCCTATTTGAGGCCCAGGGACCAGAAGAAATAAGCAAAAAGAACCCAAATAATGGATTTTTAGAAACATTATCTTACTGGTGTGTCACAGTAACTCATTGTGTTTGCCACCTTCAATTCTCTAATACCAAATGAAGCTGAACATTTCTTCATTTATTAGCACATGAGATGTTTGCATATATGTACCTATATATCCAATTGTTTATATATAAATTGTTACGTGATGATAATATTAACAAGAAGTTTAGATTCATTTTTACCCAAGGATATCAAGTTGTTTATGACCACAGAAAAGCAAACCCTACAATATTTCCAATTGGGAAAATAAAGTATTTTTTTGGTTACAGCTTGATATAAGTGAATATTATTTTCTTCAGTGTGGCATGTCATCTTCAAAGTGATGGAAAATTTGGCCCTTTTCTTTGACTAAGCACCACTGAGTTAGAAGTTTTGAAAACAAGTAATCTGATAAGAAATATCTCAGTTTCTTTTCTTTTCTGTGAATAAAAAAATACCCTGAGAAAAATGAGTGAGAAAGAGATTATTTTTTCATATTTCCATCATATTTATTATTTTCCTTTACTTTGTCTTCTTTTTTATCAATCATTCCATTTGTTTACATCTAAATAATATCCCACTTCTTTGTAACCCCTCTACAAACCATTTATCCCGCATCTACTCTCTCCCCCTTCCCTTTTGCCTCTATGAGGGTGCTCCCCTACCCACCCATCCACCCTCTGCGACCTCACCTCTCCTGCATTCTTCTACACTGGGGCATCGAACCTCCACAGCACCAAGGGCCTCCCCTCCTACTGATGTCAGACAAAGACAACCTCTGCTACATATGTATCTGGAGCCATGGATCCCAATCTGTACAATCCTTGGTTGGTGATCTGGTCCCTGGGAGCACGGAGTGGTCTGGCCAGCTGACATTGTTCTTCCAATGGTATTGCAATCCCCATCATGAGTGAGGTAACCCAGAGACAAAAGAACACACATGGTATGTACTCACTGATAAGTGAATATTAGCCCGAAAGCTCACACTGTTCCTCATAGGCACAGCTAAGTATCCCTCATAGATATACAGTGTTGCTTCTCTGCAGGTGATTCCAGATCTTGCCAATTTGACATTTAACAATAAGCATCACAAGTGCCTTTATATATTACACAATTCATATAAATTCAAAAAGATTGCAAATTTGATTTAGTGTCAATGAGTTTGCTTGAGATGCTAGTGAATGTGATGTTTCTCCAATGGTCTATGAGTTTCTGCAAAGATCATTTTTTGAAACTGAAATAGAATTCCAAAGAAAGTAAAACATTTTTTTCTAAAATAGTTTCATTGAATAGTTTAGGCATTAATATGCAAATTGTCTGACTGTCAAAATTATACTTTCCTAGTATCTATTCCAAATATGTACTTTTCTACCAAATGATGAGAACATGGTGTCAAAAGTACTAAGTGTTGTGGAGAATGGAGTGCCAATGGGCTATGCCTATGCACTCCCAAGTACTGTCCATTAGATGGACACTGCAATTAATTAGACACCAAAGCTGAAGCTATAGCAGTGAGAGGTCCACTTTTTCCTGCTGAGGTACCCTTAAGGGGCAGCAAGGTACTGACTTTCATTACCTGTGCTTATGGGGTGTGTCTCCAGAATACTTTTCTTGTTTAGGGCGACTGTGTCTTGTGCATTGGCACATGGTGTTTTGATGAAAACAGTCTGCTTTAAGTGAGTCCCACTTTTGTTTTTTCTGGTTGTTTGTCATGGAAAACTCAGTATGAAAGAAGAAAGAAGATGCCTAACCATTATAAAACTCTCACAGTTCTATTTTATTTCATTTTCACCAATATTTATATAGATACTACTTGTTATAGACATAACCCCAAAGTCTGAACTCAACTCTACCTTGGCAGAGGCAAAAGAATGTCTCACATGAAACAACCATGATTAGATGTGTCACCTAGAGAGTGCCATGTTCTTGACTGAAGTCTGTTGTCTGCCCAGAGTGTTTCTCAGATGGTGTGTTTTTCTTAGCCTTACTTGTTTGCCCACAACCTAGGGGTTGATTCACATTAATCCAATTAACAGAGACAAATGTATAAAAAGGAACATTTTATTCATTTGAAATAATAACATAAATATCAAGCAAAACAAACATGGCCCAGCTGCAGCTAGAATTTTGTTGTATAAAGGCAGGCTGTGTATTGTAATGATGAGACTGCCTTGTGCTCCTATGTAGCCCTTTCTTCTGAGAACATCTACGGCTTCCCCTTCCTGCTGAAGAAGCCCACACTGCTAAAGTCAGCCTCTTGGGTTTTGCCTGTGTCCATTCCTGAGTGCATATTGTTTCTGTTTTGGGGGATGGCGTTATAAAGAATCCATTTTCTGAATGGCTTGTCTTATAGTCACAGGAGGAAAAAAGTAATGTTAGTTCTCAAATGCTTGCATTCAATATATTCAGTATATTCCCTATTAGGGAATTAATGTCAGTTATAAAGTGAAATTTATAATATTCAGTCTTTTAGAGGTTCAGTTTAGACCTTTAAATTATTTCAAATAGTTTTCTAGGCCAGCACCATAATGTCACATTAATACTATTTTTTAAATAGTTTGTGTTTTTTTTTTAAAGTTTTATTCTTTATTTCTTATCTTTTTATAAAAGGCTTAAAAATATTGCCCTTATTTTCACATGCACATGTGTGTATGCTCTTGTGTACTTATAGAGACATGCTTCACAGTATAAAGTAATGTCAAAGGCATTAATAATAATAAGATAATAATAATAATAAGATTATTAATAATCTTTCAAAAGTCAATTTTCTCTTTCATCCATGAGTTATAATCAGAAGAATCTGGAGAATAAGTTCCATTGGTAAAGTGGTTCTTGTACAAATATAAGGACCAGAGTCATATCCCTAATACCAATATAAATGCTGGAGATAGAGCAGAGAGGAGGACCCCAAAGGCTCACTGGCCAGACTGCCTAGCAGAAGTGAAAAATGCAGGTTTAGTGAGAGGCACTATTTGAAAACATAAGGCAGAAAGAGTCTGAGGAAGAGATTCTGATGTGTGCCTCTCACCTCTACACTTGAGGACATTCATAACCATGCCTACACCATACATACACATGTAAAACTAAGTTAGGAATTGGAAGTTAAAAGAACTGATTGCCACAAAGTGTGAGGTCTTGAGAGTTCTGAGTCCATGTAAAAATGTCAACATGTACTTGAATTGGCAAGGTCTAAATAAGACCCTCAAAATCAGCCTTTGACCTCCATATGCACACACACAGACTCTATCTATCTATCTATCTATCTATCTATCTATCTATCTATCTATCTCCCCAAAAAGAAGGGGAAAAAACAATGAACTTGTCATTACTATGTACAATACGTGATCAAAAATAACTTACTTGAACTTGTATTAGATTTCGTAGTCTGATATGCTAATTATTTAATTTAAACATCATGCAAAATTTTGGCGGCTGACTTGATCAAAGAGACTTAGCAAGAAAATGACTAAATACAATAAGTGAAAATATAGATCCATTTAAATGTATTATAAGTCTCCACTAAAATGTTTGATGACTAATGATTTCTTTTTTAAGATTTATTTATTTTATTTATATGAGTAAACTATAGGTGTCTTCAGACATATCAGAAAAGGGCATCGGATTCTATAATAGAATGTTGTGAGCCACCATGAGGTTGCTAAGAATTGAACTCAAACCTCTGGAAGAGCAGTCAGTGCTCTTAATCACTGGGCATCTCTTGAGCCCCCATAAAGAACAATTTCTATGACTACCAAGCTAATATCTACAATCACCAACAGAAAACAAACCTGTCTTATATCCAGATTTTTCCCAAGTCTCATTTACTGGAATTAGTATTCAGTCAGTCATTTGACAGAGTCTAATTATAGAAGAAAGATCAGATTGGCAATGTATTACAACTGGGTAAAAAATTTCTACAGATAATTGTGAAGAAAAGGCATCAGAAATAACAAGGAATTTAAGAAATATTTTTGAGCTGCTTATTTGGCTTAAAAGTATCAGAGACAATAAAGAATATCAGGCATAAGTCAAATGGTCAGGTGACACTCTTTGATCATTTCAGAAGATTACTATTACATGGAGTTACAATTGACTACAGGACAAACGTGTGAAATGCTCATTGACTCACGGAGTCTGAGTTTAAAGCAGACACTTTTTATTCAGTGACTAAGCAAAAGCAGAAGGTTACTGGTAGCCCTGTCTTCACAAGGCTTAAAAATAAATTATCCCTTTTAACTGGTATGGTCAAATTAATACATATCTGGTATCGATCTCTTTCCTATAACAATATTTACTTAGAATGATTTGTAGTTTTCTTTCAACCGAAAGATTCATTCATCATAGTTGAGGGGATGATGATGACGACGATGATGATGGAAACTTGTACATTTACTATTTTTTATGTATCACTCAGTGTGACCAATGATATACATATGTTATTCTTTGTCTGTAACCTTGAGGAAGGCAACATGATTAGATCCATTTTACAAACCAAGTACACAAAGGCAAAGGGGAATAACAATTTTTAAGCATTCAAGAGAAAAATCAGCTAGTGAATGAGATGAATATCCACCTGAAACTATGGTTCGATAATAGCCTGCTCTGGTTGCTCATTTAATGCAAGGACTTGGATCTCCACTGCATCCTAAATTAATTCATAGTATTTCCACTGATTATTGTTGTTTATCTTGAATGATCACTAGATCAACTCTAACTTCATTAAGGTTCCCAAAGAATAGTTACCAGGGTCATGTCAGTTTTATTTTAAACATCTTTTACTCAATTGTCTTATTGGAGTGAGTTTATGTAACTTTTACTTGTTGAATAAGCCTGTATTTTTATTTTGTTAATAAAACTTAAATTGTAATATACAGACCATATTAGTTTAGGCATTATGTTTCACATGGGAAATTCTAATTACTGCCCATAAGTCAAGTAGTGTTGGGATTCTAAATGGTTTTTCACCATTCCACCCTTTCACAGAGATTCTTCTCAAACAAAATGAAGCATTTGAGAATGGTAGGCAATTTGACCCCAGCCTTGAGCATCAAATATTTACATACATGTTATCTAGACACTGTTTTTTTTAAAGATACAGATGTCAAATAATTAAGAATTTTCTGTTTGCTTTAATCACAACTGTCACTTTTAAAACACACTTACAAATTAGTGTTTTTGTTTAACTTTGGACTCATGAATGTATTATAAACTAGTAGTCTACCAAATGTCAAGAAGCCAAGTAGCATGTTAGACATTACACAATATATTAGCCTCACAGCTAAAATGGAGCTCCAAGTCTTTATTCAGAGGAGTGTTTTCTATTTATTCTGAAGAGAATTGTGACCAATTTGAGACAATGTGTGTGTGTGTGTGTGTGTGTGTGTGTGTGTGTTTCTAAGTAACCCATAAAGGACCAAATGTATCTCTGTGAGTCTGGTTAAGCCCAAGGCCATGGATTCTTTGGTTTCCCAGGGGTCCATACATCTCTTCGTGAACTCATCATGTATCTTCCTGTATCTTTGCTCCATATTCCTGCTGCTTGGCTTTGTACACATGTGCTTTGGAAATGCTTTGCTCTGATTTTCTGTTATTCTATGTCTTCTATTTTAAATGTGTTCTCTCTCTCCTACAAAGCCTTTTCTTATTATTTCAGCTCCTGCTGATTTCCTTTTGGATTGTCCCTGTATTCTATATCACCCTTTTTCAACTGTGCTAATTTCACCTTCCTAAGTATATTTCAAATATATTTAAAACCAGATCTTAATATCTTTTGTGTTAGATGTTGCATGTGTTGACTAAATGCTTGAAATGCACTGTGCTGTATTGAGTCCGTCCTTACATATTTTATCATACAAAAATACATAGAGCTCATTTCAGGTCACTTGCTTCCTTGGTATGAACATAACGGAATGACATAAGCTTTCTTCTGATGATTAAGATAAGAGTTCTTTCTGGAAATCGTAACAAAAGGATCCACCCAGTCAAAGTATCAGAAACTGAATTTCCACATGTAATTTATTTTACTTACAGTAGTTTGGGTTTAAATTGACAACTCTCTCATTACAACTCAAAAAGAAAAAAAAAACCTTTTCCTCTGTACAAATGTATTTCCATATTTTCATCTCAGTATAAGCACAGCTGTGAACCAATTACTTCAAAGTTCAACAGCTGGTTGTTTCTATCCTTAGCATCAGAGAGAATGTTGAGCTTAATCCTAGAGAGACTCTGAGGCTCAGTACAGAAGTGTTTTTTTCCTTAGATATTATTTTCTTACTTTGTTTTCATTTCAAGCAAAAGTAGGGCATGTTTTCTTCTGCCTACTATGATTATTTTCTGTATTTTATACTGAGAGATAATAAATATGTCTTACATCTTAATATAAATATGTTTTGTGATCATTTACTAGTTATTGAGAGTTGCTAGAAAAAAAGGACTCCACTTTATGGTACAAATCAGTATAATTGTCTGAGAAAAAAATATTTCCTCTGGCCACTCACACTGTGTGTGAAGATGAGAAACAAGCAACATTTCCTATTTACCTGCGGTTTCTGGAGCCCGTTAGTCTCTGGCACCTTCTCCATCTGCCAAATTGGCCTGTAGTATCTCACAGAAAGGAAAATATATCAGTGACTAAACAAACTTATTTTCATGATCTCCTTGCTTTCCTATGTGCATTTTAGTATGGATTCTCCTTGTACATGGTACTCTATATGAACTCTTTGTGAATCTCCCCATTTCTCCTTATGAACAGACTGATTAGTCATGTTTGAATGTGTTCCACACAAATGGAACATGTTCAGAATTAACACAGCCTTTATCCTGTCCATTGATAGGAAGAACAGGGAGAGGCAATCTGTGCTCCAAGCTACATATAAAGGTCACATTCATTTTCCAAACTCCCCCAGCAGTCTCTCCAGGACAAGTTGCTACCAAATTGAGCATCGTATCAAAACCAACTAATTGCTATGAAAGAACCTCAGCCCCTGTTGTGTGTGCTTGGCTTCTGCAAAGTAGTCACTGTACCTTCTAATGATGATTACATTCAGTGACTAACAGGATGTGGGAAAGAAGTGGGCAAGGCACAGAAGAATTCTGTAAGTGCACTAAGTAGACATAGTTATTTGATTCAGATAAGAATGTTAGAGCAAGAATGTTCTTGGCTTTCTGATCTCCAATAACTCCTAGTTGCAACCTCAATCCATAGTAATGCACTCTTCCTTGAGATATTATTCTATTCCTCGAGAGAATACTGTTTGTATGTAAATCTTCTTATAAAATATTTGCTTTATCTGAGGGCAGTTTATGCCTAAATTTGTTCATGACCTGCTTATGAATTTCCAAACAAGAAAACAACAGCAACTTAGAAGTTATCAAAGAACAAACAGTCAAGAAATCAGACTAGTTTAAAAAATGTTTTAATGAGAAAATATAAAACTCATTTGAGAGTGGAAAAATGCAGGAGGCATGAGAATTGTAGTGGCCATGGGGATGAGAGTGACCTGCAAGCTGAAAAGTGGTGTGGAAGCTGGATATCAGTAAAAGAACAGAAAAATCTCTATGTAGTCCGAAGTCAGGATATTTGTCCTGTCCTGCACATGTCTCAGATGTGACTGGATCCAACCATCTCTGGTCTTTGTGTTTTCCTAGACTGTTGTCTAATGGTGTGGTCAGGATTTTTCTGCCTACAAACAGAAGAAGTGATTTACTCTATTCACCAATATTTGCCTAATATGTAATACAGTTACAAATTTCTTTTAATTGCTATAAGAATATCAGACATTTTCATTCTTTTCCCTCCAAAAAATATGTCTTTGTGAAATTTTCTATAAATTACTGTTATTAGGAATTCCTATATATTCTTAAAATGAATTAATATTTCTCAATATTCCTGTTATAATTTTATTTGTTCCACTAAGCAACATTTTAATGACTTCTCCTGGCTCCAAATCAATATCATATATGAGTTTTGTTCTGTTTAAAGTTATTGATCATCCTATGAGGAAATTAATTGTCAAAATTTAATAAAAGTGTGTCAATATATGTTATTAATGGCCTTCTCATACATTTATATAATTAAAGATTAAATATGTACTGAACATATTATTAATACTAGTATTAGGTTTTGAATTGAATACAGTTTCTTTCTGAATATAGTCATATGTTAAAATTCCTTGATGTGAGTTCAGAGTTTTAATTACACAGAAAGGCTATAAATTATTGTGGTTGTTTTACTTGATTCAAATCAAAGATGAACTTTTTACAAAAAAATATTAGCTGTCATCAGAGAAGTGAGAAGTTCAGCATTTTTATAACAACAGTAACAAAAAGTTTGATTTTTGGTATGGTGTCTTATCCCTCTAATGCCAGCATTTGAGAAGGAAGCTCAGGAACACAGACTGCTATGGATTCCAAGTCAGCCTGAACTACAGTTGAGATCCTACTTAAAAAGAAGATTAACAAACGAAGTAATTTGATATTTGAGGATATATAATTTACACATGATTTGGAAAAACTAATGAAGAATTTGTTTAACATCGAAATACATGTGCATTCTGGGTGTCAGCAGATGGTGAAGACAGGTGGAAAGGAAGACGGGAAAGGGTCATCAGTATGAAAGGCAAAATAGTGTGTGAGCCCTTGCAGATAGCCCTAAGGGTAGCAGGTGACAGTGTGGCTCATGATATTTTGCTGTGGCTTCTGTGAGATTAACACATCCACCATCCTAAATCATCAGCAATGTCTTCTTAGCACACAAATTTGCATTTTCAATCTTGGTGAGGGAAATACTAGAAAGCCTGCATCATGTAATACATAGAGGGAGTGTTAGAAGTGTTTCTAGACCCTAGGACTTTCTCAGTAACAGAAATAGCTTAAAAAAGAACATGAGTAACTAGATGCCGAAGTCTTATCCATATCTCAAGGGACAAGAAAACCTCTGTGAATACCCCATTTCTTCTAATGCTCTCTCGGTGTTAAATATCAGATGCAATCTGAAGATGTCACTGACTGCTAACAAGGAAAGCCTTCAAATCATAGTGGAATTATTGTCATTCACCTGGGTTATTTTAAAAATCATTTCATTAGTATCATTATAAGACTGTCCTACTTCTCTCTCCTCACACTCTAGTAAAAGAAAAAAGGGTTTTATTGTTTGTTCTATTATTTTTATTAATTATTATATTTAATTACATTTCAAATGTTGTCTTCTTTCCTGGTTCCTCCTTCACAAGCCACCCACCCCCTCGCTCTCCCCTTTGTCTCTAAGTGGATGCTCTCCCACCCACCTACCAACTCCCACCCTTCCACCTCAACCCTTTAGCATCCTTCTTTTCTGGGGCATCAATCCTCTTCAGGATTGATTCCCTCCCACTGAGGACAAACAAGGCATTCCTCTGCAACATATGTAGCTGGGGCCACAGACCAGACCAGGTATGCTCTTTGCTTGGTAGTTTCATCCCTGGGAGCTCTTAAGGGTCCTGTTAGTTGATAACTGATTTTTTCCTATGGGGTCACAATCCCTTTCAGCTCCTTCACTTCTTCTTCTGAGTCCCAAAACTCAATGTAATGGTTGGCTGTACATATCTACATCTGTCTCAGTCAAATGCTTACCATACTAGAGGACAGCCATACCAGTTTCATGTCTGCAATTACATCTTGGCATCACCAATGGTGTAAGGGTTTGGTATCTGTGTATAGGATGCATTCTAAGGTGAGACAATCTTTGGATAACCTTTCCTTCAGTCTCTGCTCCATTTTTTGTCCCTGTATTTTCTTTTGACAAGAACAATTCTGGGTTAAAATGTTTGAGAAGGATTGGTAGCCCCATCCCTCAACTGAGGGCCATGTCTATCTACAGGGCCTCTGGACTTCTTTCTTTACTGACTCTTCCCATACCTGATCCCTCCTCCACTTTCTCATTCTCCTCCCATATCCCCCCATGTCCCTCCCTTCCTCTACCTCCCATGATTATTTTGTTCCCATTTCTGATTGTGATTGGAAGCATCCACACTTGGACCTTCCTTCTTGTTAAGCTTCACATAGTCTGTGAGTTGTATCATGGGTATTCTGAACATTTTACCTAATATCCACTTATCAGTGAGTACATATCATGTATATCCTCATGGGTATGAATTATCTCACTTAGAACAATATTTTCTGGTTCCATGCATCTGCCTGAAATTTCTTGATGTCTTCATTTTTAATAGCTGAGTAATTTTCCATTGTGTAAATGTATCACATTTTCTGTAACCATTCTTCCATTAAGGAACATCTGGGTTCTATCCAGCTTCTGGCTATTACAAATAAGGCTACTAGGAACATAGTGAAGTATGTGTCCTTGTGATATAGTGGAGAATCTTTTGGGTATATTCCCAGTAGTAATATGACTGGGTCTTCATGTGGAACTATTTCTAATTTTCTGAGGAATCATCAGATCAATTCAAGAGTGATTGTACCAGTTTGCAATCAAACCAGCAATGGAGGAGTACTCCCTTTTCTCCACATCCTCACCATCATCTGCTGTTGTCTGAGTTTTTGATCTTATCCATTCATATTGGTGTAAGGTGGGATCTTGGGGTCATTTTGATTTGTATTTCCCTGATGACTAAGGATGTTGAACAGTGCTTCTTGACCATCTGAAATTCCTCAGTTGTAAATTCTCTGTTTAGTGCTGAGGCAAATTTTTTAATTGGTTTATTTGGTTTTCTGGAGTATAACTTCTTGTGGTTTTTTGTTGGTTTTTTTTTTTTTGTATATTTTGAATATTAGCCCTCTATCAAATGTAGGGTTAGAAAATATCTTTGGCCAATCGGTAGGTTGCTGTTTTGTTCTATTCACAGTGCCCTTTACCTTACAGAAGCTTTCCAGTTTCGTGAGTTCCCATTTGTCAACTGTTGATCTCAGAGCCTGAGCCATTGGTGTTCTGTTGAGGAAATTTTCCCTAGTACCAATGTGTTTGAGACTATTTCCCACTTTCTCTTCTATTAGATTCACTGTATCTGGTTTTATATGGAAGTTCTTGACATACTTGAACTTGAGTTTTGTACAAGGAAGTAAAAGACAATCAATTTGCATTTTTCTATATGCAGGCTGATAGACTATCACCATTTGTTGAAGATGCTTTCCCTTTTATACTGTATGGTTTTGGCTTCTTTGTCAAAGATCAAGTGCTCATATGTGTGTGGGTTTATTTCTGAGCCTTCAGTTCTATTTCCTTGATCGACCTGTCTATCTCTGTATCAATACCATGCAGTTTTTGCCAATATTTCTCTGTAGGACAGCTTGAGTCAGGGATGGTGCTTCCACTAGAATTCTTTTATTGTTGAGATTTATTTTTGCTATTGTTTTATGCTATTCCATATAAAGTTGAGATTGTTCTTTCTATCTCTGTGAATAAAGTCTATACTCAACAAAATAAAGCCTATACTCAACTAGAAAAATCTAGATGAAATTAATATTATTTTCTACATGGATACCATGTACAAAAGTAAAATCAGAATCAGGAAAACTATCTAACCAATCACATAACCTCTAAGGAAATAAAAATAGTCATTAAAAGTATTCCAACCAAAATAAGCCTAGAACCAGATGGTTTTAGTGCACAATTCTATCAGACCTTCAAAGAATACCTAACAAAAATACTTCTCAAACTATTCCACAAAATAAAAACAGAAGAAACACTACCTATGTTTTGTGAATCCACAGTCACGCTAATATCTAAACCACACAAAGACCCAACTTCAGAAAGAGAACTTCAGAACAATTTCATTTATGATTATTGATGCAAAAATACTCAATAAAATTCTCCCATACTGAATCCAAGAATACATTTAAATGATCATTTACCATGATCAAGTAAACTTCATCCCAGAGATTCAGGAGTGGTTCAGTATTTGGAAATCTATTTATCAAATCCACTAAGTACACAAAGTCAAAGGAAAAAATCACATGATCATCTCTTAGATGCTGAAAAAGCCTTTTACAAAATGTAACACACCTTCATTTTAAAAGTTATGGAGAGATTAGGAATTCAAGAGACATGACTAAGCATAATAAAAAGCATATATAACAAACCAACAGCCAACATCAAATTAAATGGAGAGAAAGTTGAAGCAATCCCACTAAAATCAGGGAAATGACAAGGCTGTCCACTTTCTCCATATTTATTCATCATAGTACTCTAAGTTCTAGCTTGAGCAATAAGACAACAAAGAAGACCAAGGGAATACAAATTTGAAAGGAAGAATCAAGGTATCGCTATTTGTGGATGATATCATAGTATACA
This sequence comes from Grammomys surdaster, assembly GCF_004785775.1. Classification (NCBI taxonomy): domain Eukaryota; kingdom Metazoa; phylum Chordata; class Mammalia; order Rodentia; family Muridae; genus Grammomys; species Grammomys surdaster. The sequence goes on from NW_021620542.1 coordinate 2,434,576, forward strand.
AAAGCAACCCCAAAAACTCTACCAGAGAACCCCCACAGCTGATAAACAACTTTAGTAAAATGATTGGTTATAAAATTAGGTCAAAAAGTCTTCTATACAAAACATAAATATGCTGAGAAAGAAATTATTAAACAACATGCTTCACAATACTCACAAGAATATAAAATATCTTGATGTAACTCTAACAAATCAAGTGAAAGGACTGTATGACAAGAAAGTCAAGTCCCTGAAGAAGAATCGAAGAAGACCTCAGAAGATGGAAAGATCTCCCATGCTCATGGATTAGTAGGGTTAACATAATAAAAATGGCCATCTTACCAAAAGCAATCTACAGATTCAATGCAATCCCTATCAAAATCATTTTATGGTATTTTTTAATGTTTAGTCTATTTTATTTGATTTTTTTTCTATAGGCAATGTTGACCTTGTACCAATAGAAATTCTCCTGAGTTCATCTCCAAGGACTAAAATTATAGTCCTTGAACATTTGGTTTTTTGTTCCCTACTTCTTATGGACATACCTTACTCCATGATTGATTACCACAGTTGAGATATTTTTAGAAAAAGAAATGAACACACTTTGTCTTTCATGATACTAGTTTAATTTATTGTTTTGTGTATTATTTACATATTTTATGTGAATATACTTTCTATAGCAAGAACCTTGTTTGAATGTTAAAATTGAGATTTTATGAACACTTAATTTCTTTTCTTGAGAAGATAAAAAGTTTCCATCAAATGTTCCTTAGTCACAATTTAGTATAAATTATATTTTCTTGGTGATTACTTTTTATTTCAAGAAGGGAAATCAATGAATATAGAAAAATGATGATTGGCTTGTGACCCTTTTTGAATATAAAAACATAAAACATATTAAATCATAAAAACACCATAAAAATTAAATAAGCTTTTGAAAGATAGAAAGTTAAGGATTAAGTTGCATATCTGGAAAAAAATGAAAAAATAATTATAGGTATGTTATCATTTTTATTATATGTAAATTTAATTTTATGTAGTAAAGTTTATTTTACAAATGTGGATGCCCTTGCATGGGAGACATAGATGTTCAGAATTGAGAGTTCATCTTGGTGGATTTTTTCTTTGATGAGGATGTGACAAGAGGATTTTATTTTCTGTTTCCATCTATTTGGTGTTCTGTATGCTTCTTGTATGTTTTTGGCTATCTCTGTTTTTAGGTTAGAGAAGTTTTCTTCTATGATTTTGTTGAGAGTCATTACTCTCTTCTATTCTTAGGTTCGGTCTTTTTATTGTGTACTGAATTTCCTGGATGTTTGTGGTTAGGGGCCTTTTGCACTTTGTATTGTCTGTTTCTATGGTGTCAATATCTTCTATGGTATCTTCTGTACCTGAGATTCTTTCTTCTATCTCTTATATTCTGTAGAAGATGCTTTCACCTGTATCTCCTGATCTCTTTCCTAGGTTTCCATCTCCAGGGTTGCTTCCATTTCTGATTTCTCTATTGCTTCTACTTCTATTTTTAGCTGTTGGAGTATTTTGTTCAATTCCTTCACTTGTTTTATTGTGTATTCCTATATTTCTTTGAGAGATTTATTTTTATTTCCTCTTTAAGAGCTTCCAACTGTTATCCTTTGTTCTCCTGTATTTCTTTAAGGTTGTCATTTATTTCCTTCCTATAGGCCTCTATCATGTTCATGAGATGGGAATTTAGGTCAGAATCTTGCTTTTTAGGTGTGGTTGGTTAGCCAAGGCTTGCTGTGGTGGGAAAACTGGATTTTGATGGTGCCAAGTTACACTGGTTTCTGTTGCTTATATTCTTGCACTTGCATCTCACTATCTGATTATCTTCGGTGTTAACTCGACTGAATGACTCTGACTGAAGCCTGTCCCTCCTTGTAGGCAGGTAGAGCTCTGTGATATGAGTTAGAGCTCCTGGGAGGTAGACAGTGCTGTCTCTCGTTAGGGCAGCTTCCTGTGTTCCTAGTTAGGGGAGGCCTCCTGTGTCTCTGGCTAAGGCAGACTTCCTTAGAGACAGGAAGTCTGTATCCCTGGTTACACCAGAACTCCTGGTCCTCTGGGGTATGAGTGAGTGTCAGGAGAAACTAATTTACCCCCCACCCCCGGGGACAGCTGTGGACTAGAAAGTAGATGTGTCTCTAGCTGGTGAAATAGGCCCCAAATCTTCTGGGCAATGTGGGGGGTCCCAGCTATGGCAGGGTTTTGCCTATGATCCTGATTATAGCAGACCTCCTGATAGGTAGGCTATTTTGGGGGATTGGAAAGGGAGGAATAGCATCCAATCTACCCAGAGCAGAGTTGCAGACCAGAAGCTCTATTTTATTTTTAATAGCACTAATAGACCGTTAGTTTGACTTAAGGAGGACTATCTTGAATTATCCCCACTTCTTCTGTGTATTTCTAACTATTGCGTAGCCTTAATCGATATTTGGTGTTCATTTTCTTATTTGTGTGTGTGTGTGTGTGTGTGTGTGTGTGTGTGTGTGTGTGTGTATGTGTGTGTCCAAGTATATGCACTTGCACATGAGTGTTTCCAGGGACCAGAGTGTGTCACCCGATATTCTGGAACTGAAGTTATATAATTGTGAATTCCCCAATCTAGATGCTAAGGATCGAACTTGGGTCCTCTGAAAGAGTAGCACATATTCTAAACCTCTGAGTTCTTTCTGCAATTTTAAGTAACAATAATTGTCAGAGTATCATTTTCTTATAGGCATTCAGTATTACTATTTAAATATGTTTTTTAACAGACAATGAATTATCTGCTAGCTGATATTATTTCCTGTCTCCTGTTATCTCATGGCAAGTAGCATCCACGCAGCTCTGTTAGCTTTTATAATACAAGGTTTTGTGTAATATTCACACATATGAAAAGATAAGAGTAGTTCTGTAGACTTTAATCAGACAGTGAGCATTGTTTTATCTCAAAAATAATGATGTCGTGACTGTTGTGACTTTTTATTTCCTGACAGGAACTTATACCAAAGTTGCCAACCTTAACTCTGTGATTGTAAGCTATAAGGACTCGCCAGTGATTGCTAAATAAGCCCCATATATTAAACAATTTGGGGGAGATTCTGAGATGAGAATGGCTGAATTTTCCATGAGCTATTCACTATTATGCATGAAAATCTGAAAAATAAAGAACAAAAAATTATTGTTCCTAGGCTGAGGAGATGGTTCAGTTGATAATGTACTTGTAGCACATACACTAGGATGTGAGTTCAGATCACCAGAGTCCATGTCAAAGACAGGCACAATGGCTGTGTTTAGGATTCTAGCCCTGAGAGAACAGAGACAGGCAGATCCTGAAGCTTATTGACCAGCTAGTGTAGTTCATTCAGGGAATTATAGGTTCAGGGAATTATCTGTGCTAAAAGAAAAGGGAATAGAGTAATTGAGAAAAGAAAACTGATGATAACATATGGCACACACACACACACACACGTTTTTAAACTTTGACCCCATTCTAGCTGCAAATAATAAACTAAGGCAAGTTTTCATAATGATTCCTCTAATATTGAAATACAGATTCTAAATCAAGAGATTCCAAGCCAACCCTCACTGAAACTTAAGTAGTGAAGGACAGAAATTCATGTCAAAGATATATAAAGTTAAGGATACACAATTAAGATGTGTTAACATGGGGCTGGAGAGATGGCTCAGCGGTTAAGAGCACTGACTGCTCTTCTAGAGGTCCTGAGTTCAACTCCCAGCAACCACATGGTGACTCACAACCATCTATAATAGGATCTGATGACCTCTTCTGGTGTGTTTGAAGACAGCTATAATTGTACTCACATACATAAGATAAATAAATAAATCATTTAAAAAATTGTTAACATATGCTAATTTTTTCACACATGAAAACCTGCTAAGCTAGCCCCATCATAAGTAGTGGGCGTGTGGTGGCAGCACTATGGGAGAAGAATCTCTGAGTGGAGTATCTCAGCTCCCAACTCATGAAGACCATTGAGCAAGAAAGCTGTGTTTGCTGCAGCTCCTCTTCTTTCACCATCAGCAGCTTCTTTAAATAGAATAGAACTGAAGTTTCGAGACAACATTTGTGCTTATTTTGGCATTCTTAATTGTTTATGCTCCATTCATCCACCTAATCGACCATTCGTAGAGCCAAGTAATAGTAAAGGAGATCATCCTAACCAGCAGCCTTTTCTGACTCAACGAGAACTTGTGTGATGTGCCTATTGAACACGGTCTGTGCTAAAGCAGACTTAATGCACATGAGATCTGCATCATACCTAATAATAGCCTTGAATTCTATTCTGGAATTAGAAGACTAAATGACAGTCTGTTTTATTATTACCCATGTTCCTAATTATCTGCCTCGTCTTTGAATAAGCCCATTGTAGGACCAACCAAATTAAAGAAAATGCAAGATATTATGGCAATCTGTAATGGGCATGGCTGCTTTGCCACACTAACCTTTATAACAAGGCTTTGCCATGCATGTTTTCATGTGGGAACATTTGTGGTTATTTGTTCAGTGTTCTGAGTGAGTAAAAGTAACTCAAAAAAATTGCTTTATCAAAAACTGAATACCGGTTACCACCCTGTTTACTTTACATAGCATAGTAGCATATTTAATACTTCAGTTGCTTATCAAGAAAAATATTAATAGACTAGAACAGTAATATTCAGTAAGGATTTTCTATGGACATATCTATGGACATAAGAAGGATTTTCTATGGACATATTAATTACATTTTTATTCTCCCCATATAAGTCTTTTGTTTTAATCTTTTTTTTTCTAACTCAAAATAAATCACCTTATGCAAATATTTAATAATTCACAAGCACTTCAGTGAGCGGTTCCATTTTCTGCCAAAAAGTTCTGTGTAAGATTGCTTTAACTAAACTACACAACAGCGGTTTTGCCTAAAATCACTTGCCCTCTTTGGGCAGCACATATGCAGTGTCCATCACTTTGTCTGTTCCACTCTGTGGCTCATCAAGGGTGCTATGTCTTCTTCCAGCCTAGTAGTGACTAAACAAGTGATACCTAGAAGTCATCCTGATAAAAACTATCAGCTTCTAATCAAACATCTGATCCTCATACCTCCCAAGTGTTGGTAGTTTAGGTTTGCCTTTGACAAGTCTTGTAAGCTAAAATAGTTACATTTATGAAAAATATGACTTCACCGTTCTCACTACCTTTACCAAGACCTGAATATTTGTATTTCTGGTATTTCTAATCTCTTTCTGATAGTTATTTTGTAATGTACTGTAATTTCAGAGTCAATTTTTTATTTTACTTTTAATTAAAATGTACAGCATTCCTCCCATGTCCTCCAGGCAAATCATCCCGTTTTTCCCTGACTCTGTTTCTTCCAATTTCATGGTATCTTTTTCTTTAATCATTATTGTTACACATATATAAATGTGCAGCCACCTGGCTGACTCTATTTAGTGTTGCCATTATGTGTAAGTTTTTAGGGCTGTCAAGTTGCTTTTGGTTTCATATCTGAGGAAAATTAATTCTCCTTTTCTCAGGAGTTAATGTTTTTGCAGCTTATAGCATCTATTTCCTTGTAGCTTTTCATTTAAGAATGGCTGCAGGTGAGATTTCTCCAATTTGTGTTAACAGGCCAACTAGTGTTGGATTTGTTCAGGTCTTGTATAGGCAGTCATATTGTTGAGATTTTATAACCATAAACTTCCTTGTCATATCTAGAAGACACAATATTGCAGCAGATTTCCTGATCCTCTGGCACTTAGAATCTGTATGCCCCCATAGTCAATGATGCTCCTTGAACATTAGTTGTAGGAGTTGTGTTGTAAATATATCAGTTGCAGCTGTGCAACTCACGGTCTTTTTTTTTCTTTTTCTGCATATGGCTCTTTAAAGGTCTCTGTCTTCTGTGAAAAGAAGATTCTTGGATTAGAAGTGGGAGTTATACTTATCTTTGGGTATAAGGATACATATTTAGAAAGTAATTATATGATTTAGAAAACTGGCAGAAGTAACTTTTCATCTAACTACTGTGACCTCTCTAGCCACAGTTAGTTGGCTAGGCTTCCAAAACCAGCTATGATTTCCCTCTGTTAAGAAAGTCTTATGTCAACTAGACAGCTGTTGGTTAAATGTCAATGGTAAGTAGTGGGGAGGTGCTTAACTGTTTTTAAAGTCTGTTTACCTGCTTTAGAATTTGAAACGTTGCAATTCTACCATCTATAGATGGCTGGTTCTGAAATGAAGTTTGATGAGTAATGAAAAAACAAAGATCTGTTAAACTGTAAATCTAGATGGGGCTTCTATGTATAAAGCTAAGCCCAAATTTTCTTTCTTTATGAAACAATATTTTAATATTTGAATGGTATAATTAGGCAAATCTGATAGAAATTCTGGTCGATAAAACAACAACAGTTTTACAGAAATAGTATTCTTACATAATCTTAAATATTCAATGTATTCAAAATACTCTAACTAACGTCATTGACCTCAAAAATGCAGTAAAGAAACTACAATTTTTGTGACTTTAGGTATAATTTCTTTGATCTACTCTTAATAATTAGTTTTCCTGATAAATTTATATGCTAATCATAAAATAAAACATAACAGGAAATTTGAAAAGTTAGCTGATTAAAGTAACTATATTTAAAAATGCAAAATCGATCAAGATAAAATTTTGGTTTTGGTGAGGCCTCCATACTTCCTAAGTACCTCATTTTTACACACTAATATGGGGATACATACTCAATGTTTGATGTCAACATAATTGCAAATTACCAGATGCCATAGATCCTCAAGGTATTTATATAACAACTGAGTGCTTATGTAAAAAATTCTCTTTTGCCAATAACCTAGAATATTCATTTGGCATTTATTGGTTTGTTAATTTAATACAACAGGACAGCTTTTTAAGCCCTATAACCAAATTCTGACCTGCGATTTTTTAATACAAGTCCTGTGCTGCTGCTATGTCAGATAACAAAAATATGGCCTCTTTAACTAAGAGAAATATGTTTCAAATATGACATGGTAGAGTGACATGAATGTAAATTATAATGACTTTGTGCACTCTGCTACATTCCTTGAGAGCATTATTAAAACTTTGACCCTCTTTATTTAGTATGTAATAATGATTCTACTCTACCCTTTGGATGATTTTGAGTTCAATTGAGAAATGTGCATACAACATAAACCTAAACACTCTGCAAGAGGTCATTGTATCATATTAACATATTTTGGAATGTAGGCTACAGATTTCAGTGATAAAAGTGTTAGACGTCTTCTTGTACAATGTGTGACACATCTTTAGGCTCCAGTACTTTCCTGGCAGTTGTTAACTAAATTTTGAAGCCTAGCCATTTTCCAGGTAATGAATTCATCTGCACTTAAGAGGCTTCAATGATTAGAATAACTGCTTAGCTATTCAAGCCTCAAGAAGTCAGAACTTACCATGATTTGCTAATTATTTATAGCAAATACTTGTAAGGCTGTGATAGTTACTACAGTGTCTTACCAATAAATATTAGATAATGGGTTAATATATATTTTTAATGAGGATGATAAAGTGCCTCAATCAAAATCAAGTTAATTAGCTATTACCACAAAGATAATAAACTTGACTTAGTGTTTTCGGTGTGATAAGCATCTTATGTCAATTGTCTCATTTAGTTTTCTAAATCAGCACATGACATAGATCCTGTTATTATTCCCAGTACAAAAATGTATAGAAGGAGACTAAGTTGGTAGTCATGTTGATGTGGAACTAGATACTGGAAACCAGGATGAAGATGCAGATGATCAGTTTTGTGAGGTAAAAGTTTAACATTTTAATTTATATTTTATAATGATTAAGTAGAAACTTCAGATACTTGGATCTGCTTCCTACCACAAAAAAAGGCTTTTTAGAAAAATTTTGTCTGTGAAGAAAAACTTTGAGATTCTTTATGTACAAAATGGTATACAGAAACTTCATAGTCAGATTCCTGAGAAAATTAAAAAATATATGCAGGTTGAATTTTATACTTTTCTTTCATAAAAGTTATATAAGATAATAGTGCCTACCATGATATTGTTGTGGAACTTATGATTGAACTCTTAGAAGTTATCAGTAATTCCTTTTGCTGATGGTAAAAACACACTGGCTTCAGTTCTCTATGCATTCATTGACTTACTTTGTTTCTAACAAATACTGAAGTTGAAAACAATCTCCTCGTTTTTTTGCTAGTAAAGTTTCCTGCTTAGGTAGCTTAGACAAAAGTCTTTATTCAAAATATGTCTGCTTTTGAAAACAATTACCTTCTTGATAAAGTTGAAGTATCAGTACTTTAAGAGGAACTAGACTTCTTCCACCTATGCCCAGCAGGGCCCTCCACTCTTACATATTCAGCTGAAGCCCTGGATCCCTCCCTAAGTGCTCCCAGGCTGGTGGTTTAGACCCTGGTGGTTTAGGGAGCTGTGGTTGGTTGGTATTGTTGCTCTCCTCATGGTGCTGCAAACCCTTTCAGCTCCTTCAGTCTTCACTCTAACTCCTCCATTGAGAACCCCATTGTCAGTTCAATGGCTAGTTGTGAGCATCTGCCTCTGAATATGTCAGACTCTTGAAGGCCTCTGAGGAGACATCCATATCAGGCTCTTATCAGCATGCACTTCCTGACTTCCACATCAGCATCTACCTTTGGTGACTGCACATGGAATAGATACTCAGGTGGGGTGGTCTTCAGACGGCCCCTCCTTCAGTTTCTGTCCCTCACTTTGTCTCCATATTTGCTCCCTTGAGTATTTTGTTGTTCCTTCTAAGAAGGACCGAATCACCCCCACTTGGTCTTCCTTTCTTTATGAGCTTCATGTGGCCTGTGAGTTGCATCTTGGGCATTTCTAGGTTCTGGGCTAATATCCAATAATCAGTGAGTGAATACCATGTGTGTTCTTTTGTGATTGGCTTACCTCACTCAGGATGATAATTTCTAGTTCCATCCATTTACCTAGGAACCTCTTGAATTCATTGTTTTTAATAGCTGAGTAATACTCCATTGTGTAAATATATCACATTTTTTGAATCCATTCCTCAGTTGAAGGACATCTGGGTTCTTTCCAGCTCCTGGCTATTATAAACAAGGCTGCTATGAACATAGTTGAGCATATGTCCTTGTTATATGTTCGAGTATCTTCTGGGTATATGCCTAGGAGTGGTATAGCTGGATCCTCAGATAATGCTATGTCCAATTTTCTGAGGAACCACCAGACTGATTTCCAAAGTGGTTGCACCATCTTGCAGTCCCACCAACAATGGAGGAGTGTTCCTTTTTCTCCACACCCTCGCCAGCATCTACTATCACCTGAGTTTTTAATCTTAGCCATTCTGACAGGTGTGAGATGGAATCTCAAAGTTGTTTTGATTTGCATTTCCCTGACGACTAAGGATGCTGAACATTTCTTTAGGTGCTTCTCGGCCATTCGAGTTTCTTCCGTTGAAAATTCTTTGTTAAGCTCTATACCCCATTTTTTAATAGGGTAATTTGGTTGTCTGGAGTCTAATTTCTTGAGTTCTTTGTATATATTGGATATTAGCCCTCTATCAGATGAAGGATTGGTAAAGATCTTTTCCCAATTTGTTGGTTGTTGTTTTGTCCTATTGACAGTGTCCTTTACCTTACAGAAACTTTGCAATTTTATGAAGTCCCCTTGACCTCATGAAGGCTGGATGCCCCAGGGGGTGGGAATTTTGAAGGTGGGGAGGGGGGAGGGGGTATATAGAGGTTACATCCACAGAGAAGAAGGAGGAGGGGTGAGGGGATTGGGGGTTCCTGGGTGGGTGGGGGATGGGGTAAGGGGACAACATATGAAATGTAAATAAAACATCCAATAAAAAAATTTTTAAAAAAACATAAAAAAAGAGGAACTAGACTGTTTTGATTCCATATATCAAATATGTGTGACATAGAAGAATGTAAAGTAGAAAATTTAGAGGTAAAGAAATGTGACCATCATAGAAATGTTTCTCTGAGATTTTGAACAGATGGATACAGTTTAATTTTGTATATTTTTGCAACTCCAATGGGTCAACCAGAGTATATGGTGAAATTTTTTACAATATAGCTGCCTTGTTAGGACCAACTTATTGGCCAACCATTGACACTTATGGTATAACAAAAAAAAAATAAAGTTTGTGTCATGAAAAGTAAACCATCCACAAATGCATCATTTTACTGAAATGTGGTCATATAATCACAAATTGCTCATAGTACAGCTATTGTTTCTCATTGATAACTAAAATGTCTACATAGTGCAATAAGATCAGGACTCTTCTACATGAAGTATGATGGTAGTCAGGAGGCCAGTTTAAAGATTCAATGTCATTGAACAGTGACCACAGTCGAAAGGTTCTGATTAAATATTGATATCTTTATTTGGTTTTATCTCCTTCTCTCTTTGCGTTTAGTTAGTAGATGGGAGATACATTTTAAAATTAGGATCCCTTTTTATTAAATAATGGTTTGTATATTTTAAGATTATAATATAAACACACCACTTTTCCTTCCCCTTTCTCCCTCCAAACCCTCTCACATATCCCTCTCATTGATCTCTTTCAAACTCCTTATCTCTTAGAATGAGGATTCATATATATATATAGTGAGTCTTTAAAATATCTTTTATTCACAGTGGGATGTCTGCTACCAAATACAACTTCAAATAAGAAGCCAATTCTAAATTCCTCTCCTCTTTTTGTATGTTGTCTGAGGATAATGGTAGTGAAAGAACAAAAGCAGGTCAGCGTCTACTATCCCCTTAACTACAACTAATAGACAATAAGAAAAGAGGAAGAGGAGAATAAAATAAAGTTTGGTATCATGAAATATAATGTGAACAAAGCACTTTACAGTTAAAATCCATTAAACTTTATTCACCTAAACTGAATGAAGTTCTTCTACTACTGTCTATCGATTTGGCTATATTCTTTAAGGATAAGGTCTTGTTCTCCAATTTTCTCACATTAGAATGCGCTTTTGTTCCAAAACTATTTGCTCACCAAATGTTCAAAACATATCCTTTGGTAAATGACACAAAGGTGCCACTAGTGTTGGAACAAGTTTTAAATAACTTTTAAATGGAAAAAACTTTACAAACCTTTACAGCAATTGTATTCAACTTGTTTTGGAAAACAATATACAATGGAGAGCTTATGAAATTAAATATAAACATTCAAAGAATTTTAAACATATTGGAAAACTGTTACTTGGATTTTGGGTTTCTCTAAATTTTTATCACTATTGCTAGAAGTATTTAAAGAATCATTTACTAACTAAAGTCTAAACTACCTATTTGTGGATTTTATTTGCTGCAGTACAAGAGTTTCAACGCAAAGTCTTATACCTGCTTGTTACATCTTCATCCATGAGCTTCATAGCAAGTTTCTTTATTCTGTACTTCACAGACTTTTAAAATAATGCAGGAAGAAGTATTTATAGTATAGTGAATGTTTAGTAGGGAGTCAAGAAGAGATAGGATACTGGGAAATGAACTATTTCCACCTATTTTGGATTATTATCTTTTTAAAGTAGGGTATCCAAAGTTGAAGTTCAAAAACTTTTTACTAGCTCAGAACCTATCAAAATCTTTGTATCTTTGATATGACATATTGTTCATTTCCAGGTTTTTCATCTTTCACTTTTACTTTTGACCAGCTAGCAGATATTTGAAAGTTAGCGTCTCATAACAACCTAAAAAAAAAAACTGTTGAATTTAAAACAAGTCATTGCAGGTTCAGTTCCAGGATTATTCATGGAGGAAACAGGGTGAAACCACAGGGAATCCCCTACCTTAACTAGTAACCTAAGCAGAGAAAGCACACTCTCCTTCTGAGTGTGTTGAAAAGAAAGACAGGCAGCTTTAGTACATTCTGCTTTCAAGGGTGAGTCATTCACCCTGTTCCTCTGCTGAAGGGAGGCATTTTTATTGATTTGCAGATTACGAATCTATTTAAAAAGAAATAAATCAATCCTTGTCGCAAAGCCTACTGCAACAAGCTCAGGAACTTGAAAGTAATCACTGCTGTTTGAGGAGAGCTTAGTTAACCGTGTTTCCCTAATGACAGAGAAAACCATGGCTCATAATGAAGGTGCCGAATATTGAAGATCTTGATGAAAAGTTGGAAGATTGAGCTGGCATAAATCAATGCATGCATCCAAAAGTCTGCAGGTGGGAGGAAGAACAGAACTCTTCTGCAGTATGATTACATTGCATCTGAAAGTCAACAAGGACCTCACCTCCGCTCTGAACTCCCCTCACACATGGAAACCATTGTCAGGATTTATCTTATGCTATGATAAACAATAAGAGGTTAAGGGCATCAATAGACTAAAATCAGAGATAAAGACTTTTTTTTATCAGGTGCTTGTGCTTACACGGGAAAATGGTGATTCTGGTTTAGATCCTATAAATTTGTATACTAAAAAAGTAATGTCAAGATGTGATAGATTTCAAGACAAACAAAAAATATTGGATATGAAAACATATACATTTATATGATGCCTTAATTATTTTCACAAAAAGAGATTAAAAGTAAGAGACGACAAAAGAATATTTTATCAAATAAAGATTTTTCAGGGGGTTAGAATCTTACTATTTAGCTTCATTTGAGCTCATGCAATGTAGTAAATTCAGATATTAATAAAGAAGTCTACTCTACTATCTCTAAATAGCACATTGAAGAATACCTAATTAATTGTGAATTTTCAATGTGAGATCTTTGTTTTTAAAAAGTATTGAATATCATATTTCACCTTAAGTCATAAATTGTTTCCTTTGTATAACAAGTACCCAAAGAAAGTTAGTAGAAATATTTTTCTTTTTGAAAAGTTAATATTTTGAAAATAACATGGTTTTCTTTTAGGAAATAGGACTTTTAAAAAAAACTAAATACTTTGTTTAGAGAAGGGAAATAATGTCTGAACTTAATACAAAAGAGGTCTTTACAAGACATTTATCATTATCATCATCTGTTCAGAGCAGGTAAAATATTTGAATTTGCTAGTGAACATGTCCTACTTCACATTTTACAATGTACCACTAGGAATCATCTTTTAAAGACAGTAAAATGATCCATTTCCTTTTCTTTCTTAACTAAAGTTTAACCTCACCAAACTTTCCCCCCCCTTGTTTTATTAGTTGAAAAGTTTTTCCATGTAATATACTATGGTTACTGGTTCCCTTCCCACAACTCTTCTCAGATTTTCCCCACCTCCATTCCCACCTAATTCCATGCCCTTGATTTCTTTCTCTCTTTGAAAATAAACAGGCAAATAAACAGCAGCAAATAACTAAGCCAGAATAAAAAAGAATGAAACACAACAAACACATACACACACACACAAGAAAAAAAACATATAAAGAGAGAATCAAAAGCCGTAATACACAAGCAAGGAGAGGGTGGAGGGTAAGAAAGACAAAAGCTAAAATATCCAAGCAAAGCAATATGAGAGGAGAAGTGAAAAACTACCATTGGGTTTGTTTCATATGGTTCATGTACTGTGGGTCCTGGAAACTATCCTTATTTTTCTTTTCTCCTTTTTTATTGGATATTTTATTTACATTTCAGATGTTATCCCTTTAGCTCATTTCACCCCACCCATGAACCCCTTATCCCATCCCCGCTCCTCCTGCTTCTATGAGGATGGGTCCCCACCCACCTACCCACCCACCCACCCACTCCCACCTCCCTACCCTCGAATTCTCCTACATTGGGCATCCAGCCTTCATTGGACCAAGGATCTCCTCTCCCACCTATGCCCAAAAAGACCATCCTCCCCTACATATACAGCTGGATAGATATAACTGTGGTTAAAATAATCTGTGTGACTCCTTTGGGGAAAATTAACTTTACCTTCCTAAGAGGATAACTATTGGACCTAGCTTCTTAGCAAGAGGTTTAGGGATGATAGCCCATGATCACTTTCCCATCACAGTGCTGCAACCCCAGTGAAGACCCTGCTCATGCTGCCACGGTCTGTGAGTTCATAAGTGCATCAGTCCTATTGTGTCTAGAAGATACCTTTTCCCTTAGAATCACACATCTTTCTGGCTTTAAAATTCAATATCTAGAGATACGTTATGAATTAAGTCCTTATAGTGGATAAAATCTCACTGTTGCTCCACAGTCCTCTGCAAGGAAGCTAGATTATGTACATTTCATAGAAGAAGACATTATGCATCTAACCTGAGCAAATTGTCACTGTGTATCATGGTAAAAAGGTTGAAGTGAAATGTTATTATGAAAGTGCGTTTTACGCTAGAGGTTAATTAGATAGTTATTAAATATTATAATAATTTTCTCAAAATAGAAATTCTTAGCATATGGTTAAATTGAAGCTTCCAATTGGAAGAAATTTATTATTTATAACTCATTTTGTACCCTGTATTTGCGTTACACTACCTGCAGTAAATATACTTCTAACATATCAATAGTAGAGCACCATTCAGATATCGATGTTTTAAGTAACTTATGCTGCTAGGATGATGTTGTTGCCCAGTAGTTATTCTTCAAGCAATATCTCAGCAGCTTAGTCTTCTTTCTTTCTAGGGTATTGCTTGAATATAGTATCTCACTGTTCTTGGTTCCAGTTAAAGAGAGATAGAAAAGAGAGAATATAAAAAGGGACCATAAATGATTATTTGCCATCTTAGCTGTAAAGTGAAGCATGAAGATTTATCTCTAATCAGCCAACACCTATAACATGGGCACTCTACAAGGAATGTGACCTTTCTAATCTTTACTCTGCTTGTGAACAATAAGCAAGTATTTCAGTAGCAAAATTAATTATTTCTGCTGCAGCTTTCATCTGTGTACTTGATTTTTGACTGAATACATTCCTTGCAGTCAATTCCTTTGGACATTGCATGAAGCAGCTTGATTCTTCAGAAGTCTATGCCTCTTGCTTGAAAAAGGGTGCTAAAAATTGAGGCAGACATGTGAATACATAGAGCTTGTGGCTGAATAAATAGGTTGTCACTTGAACCAGTGGAAAATGATGAGGTGTTAGATTACAGGAATGAGGAATAACATAATTAAAATGTGTTTTGCCACAAATATAATGTTGGCAGTACTGTACCTCATGATTCTTAGAGGGTCAGACTAAGATGAGGAGACCCATTAAAGGACTAATGACTAAGGTGACAAAGGCAGTCATAGTGGTCCAAAGAACAGGGAATGCAGTGGGAAGTAGATGTGATGTTTAGGCAGCAGTATAAAAAGAACTAATTCTTAATGGAAAAGCTTTAAAAGGAGACATATAGAATATTGCATTCTTGTTTCAAGCCTGGGGAACTTCCACTCATCAACATGGATATTTCAGAAGGAAAAGTAGAATTTCAGGAGGAAATAGTAAGTTGTATTTTAGAAATACCACATTTGATGTACCTGTACATCTTCTAAGAGAGTGTAGGTAATCAACCATGGTTGATGGGATTGAGAATTTAGATGAAGTTAGTGACTTAAAGCTATTAGGTTACATGAGAATAAATGATGCCACCTTCAGGAACTGTACAGAGTAGACAGAGGGAAGAATGTAAAGACGGGCAGCTTGAATGATTAGGTAAGTTACATATGTTACATATTTGAAAGAAAACATAGTCACAGAGTCAGACATTGAATAACATTCTGACAAAGCAGCCTAGATTCTAGGTGAATACTTGTGATTGAGAAGAGACCACGGTCTCATATTTTTTTCTTAAAGCTGGGAAGTGTTGGCTGACTTTTCAGCATTTCAGAGTCCACAAAGGGGTCTCATATATATCATGTTTTTATTTAGAGGTGGAGAGGTTATTCTCGATGACCTCAATATTGTTTATAAAGTAAGAAGCAAACATATTTGCAGAGTCATAGATCACTTAGCAAAGACAAAGGATTGCTGTATAGATCTGAGATCCCTGAGGAAATTATTGACCTTGAAGTGAATGTAATTTTGTAAATGTGTGTTTGATTGATTGTGTTCCTCTATTAGATAGTTTATTTAATGCTACAGTGTGGTTATGTGGCTGTCAAGAATGCTGAACATCTTCACATGCACGCAACTTTGCTCACTTAATTTCATGCTAAAACCCTTGGGAGGTGACTGGCACAGTTGACTCTGCAATTTGCTCATAACGTATTCCTCTTCTACAAAATCCTCATAGAAGATTGATGAAAGGGTATAATTCAGTGTGATGTGTATATGTTGTTGTAGCTAATGATATCTTTAGTTCTCTGTATGGGTCAAGGAATGTCTAGTTTGCCTTATCTATGAGCCATCTTTAAAAAACGTCTTGATTGTTTAACCTGATAACTTTTCATGAGCTAAAACATTATTCATAAAATATTTTATATTATTTTATTAGGATTTCATAGTTTTTTTTATATAGAAGCAAGACCTTGAATCACTAAGTTGATATTTAGGCAATTGCTTATTCACGTAGAGACAGTGAGAATAAAGATAGTGATGGAAAGGAGGAATGAAGTATTTATTATGTAGGTAGCTTGTAGTCTCAAAATTCCATACTAAATGTGAATTAAGAGATAGCGATGTCATGGAAGAGCACTTGCCTAGCATGTACAAAGTTCTAGAACCAGTCCCAGTATGAGAAAAGTCATAAAGAAAGAATAAATGAATATGATGATGTTCATAGTGATATAAAACAATGAATGAAAATACTTTAATTGGCCTCAATATATACAGATGTCTTGGGATTTTTATGGACTGAAATGTGTAGATCAAGCACAAAGCTCTGTAACTGAAACCACATGGTGTTGCTCCTTATTTTGTCTATATGAACTCTGTCTCTATGTAGAATTCTCCTAAGAAATGAATTTAAAAACTTATTGAAATAGACCAAAACAGCCCCATTTTTGGATCTTTAATTCTTCCTGTGCTTTGAATTCTTGTATCATTTGATAGGACACATATTTATTACTGTAACACATAAAAGTATATAAAAAGTCAATAAAAATATTAGGATTCAATCCCAGGCTCAGCTAGTATAAAGTAACAGGGACTTCTTTTCATTTTTCTACAATTATGGATTATGAAAGATAGAGGTGTGTGTCTGTGTGTGTGTGTGTGTGTACACGTGCGCGTACATGTCTACAACATAGAAGTTCACAAACTCATTATATCTTAAAAAAGCATAAGCTTATTCAAAACTGAAAGTAGATATGGCCTTTACAAGGTCAGATTTTTAACTCAGCTGTGTCTCAAAACTCTCTCTGGAATGACTAAAGGATTAGGCAGACATACTTTTAAATTCTATTTGCACAGATTTTTTATCTGATGATCATAGACAAATGCTTAGCCTAGTTTGATTTTTTAGAATAATAACACTATTTTGCAGAAATTTAAGGAGAAAAATATACGCAAACATAATTGCAGTCACTATGACAAAGTAGTCCAGATGGATCTCAGTTCCCTTCCCAACTTACATACATGTCTAAGATCAGTAAATTCATCTTAACAAAGATGTGAAAAGTTTTAGGAGTTGTCAGGCACCAAGTGTGGGCAAGACTACATTCTAAATTTTTTCCTGATAAAACTAAACTACCAAGAAGTAAAAGTGGTGAGGATCACTTCACTGTGGAACAATATGGTGAATGATTCACAAAATTAAAAGCTTATATTTAATTGGCATAACCTAAAATGTAACAATAAGATTACAAAAAGTCTGGTTCAGTTGCAGAAGAAGCACATAACTGGGAGATTTTACTTGGAGTTGAACAGACGGAAAAGAAGATGGGGAAGCCAAGTTTAACATTGCAATGAATGCCATGCCTGATTGGTGCTTTGAGGCCGAGGAGCACATGAGCATGATCTGAGCATCACTGTGTTCACTTGTGTTCACTGTGTCTCTTCAGTCTATGTCTCACATACATAAAAATAAGTAGATGAGTCGCTTCATGACTCCAGAGTCTTTGGACTCCTTTTTGCTAAATTAGAGAGAAAAGTAAAACTGTTCCTATTGATTCTTGTTCAGGGCTTATGGACAGCCTTTACTGCCATACAGTACCCCAATTCTACAACACTTGCACTATTTTTTCTTTAGTTGAAAAAGCACTTACCGCATTTCCATCAAAACAGTGCACGGCACTAGGCACCAGAGTGATGAATTAACAATAGCCTTTACAAATCCGGTGTCACCTGCTGCTATATAGTAATTTGATGAAGATTTCTCTTGCTAGAACCTTCACTATGAAATCATAGCCTACTGAAAACACAAAAACAAAAAAATTACCTATATTACTTATTGGCTATTTATTGTTAATTTATACTCATTTAAATTCCATCCATGCATTTGACACCACAAAACTAAATGTTTCATATACCAGCCACCTCGTTACATGAGAGGTGTAAGAACAAACTTCTTTCTTCAGCTCATTCAGTTTCTAATAAACCCAGAATACAAATTTTGTTCCATTAAAAATAATGGAATCTCACTATCCTACAGCCATTTAAATGCTTTAGAATAGAACAGTCTGCTTTTTATTCCAGGAGGTGTATACAATAAATCTCATTATGAAAATTACCATATTCAGACTATCTTAATAATGCACATGCCCGTATCTCTACTACCTTCAAACAAACAAATAATGGTGGAAATTATGCAGCACTGACAATAGCCAGGAAATGTTATTGAGAAATAAACTTTTTTCCCTTATTTGTTAGAGTAAAACAGCATCTTTCCTCATTTAACTAGCCAAAATAGATCTATACTTTTAACACTCAAATATATTGAATAAATGAAAAATGCCAATGGACAAAGAAATTAATAAATGTCTCATTTCCAGTTGTTATGTTGGTTTGTGTGTCAACATAAAAATATCAACACACAAAATCAAACTTCAATACATTTTATGATTACAGATGTACAGAAATCTACTGGAAGTGCCTTGTCGTAATTTGACATGGTTAATTACTGCTTACTGCTGTGTGTCATTATGTTGTCATTCTTTTTCTGTGCATAAAGATGTTAGTCTGAGTAGAGGCTTTAAGAGATTACCTAAATTGATGGCCTACCTCTCTTAGCAAATCATTACTCCAAATTAATTCCTGGGTAGTACCCACCTCTTCTCACTGAGAGATACAGAATGCATCCTGCACCAGGCAGATGTTTCCAACTATTGCCTGAAACAGCAAGAGGCAGATGAAGCTGGAGTATAGATTTTATCACAAGACAGTTCTTAAGGTGCTGCTTCAACCTTTGCTGAGTGTATCCAAGGTCAGGTTTCATTTCCTGTGTCTGTACATTAATTACGTTCTGTATTATTTCCAGGTTAAGTCAAAATAATGCAGAACTAGTTATTCAACAGGGTAAAAGCACTATCTACCAAAACAGTCTTCTTTTGGATTGACTCTAGGCTCCAGTAGAAAGATATCTATAAGAATTCCTATGTGTTTCCCTTAGCGAGTTGTTCTTCTCAAATTCAAGGTGGAGTCTATTCCTTCTGGCAAGCAGATTCCAAAATCCTCTAAAAGCCGTCACGCTTTTGATGTTTTTATGTCACCCACATGGTTCCAGGGATGCATTTAAATTGCTATCTGAGATCTTCTCCATTCCAGTTTACTTGTTTAATTCTCAGAATCTGACTCTTTAACTGGGTGTATTAGAGTTGATTCTCCATATCTTACCCAATGCTATAGAGATCAAATGAATGCTTTTGATGTAATGAAATCAAGTGGAATGTTTTTGAGCTCTGAGGCTTTAATTAAATTTAATGATTTAAAAAAAAACTTTAAATTGAAAACACATTTTCAGGGTTGAGCTCTTTTACTTTCGTTTTTGCAAATAAGTGAGTCTCGAACTACGATAGAATCCTTTTGCGTTTAGCTGCCATTCCTAAGATATCTTAAAATCTTGTATTGACACAGGTAGAAAGTTAATGTGCAAGGTTAGGGACATTGTTTACTGATTACTGTTTAATTAATTATATATTTTATTTTTATCTCCATAGGATGCAGTCAATGACCATCATTCTGGCATAGCACAGGTTAACGGGCTTAAATGATTTTTTAAATGGAGAATGAAAGTTTTGATTCTATAGCCTATTTAAAATAATAGTGGATATAAGCTTAAAATGCCTATGATTACAGCTTAGATTAAGGAATGATTTGGTTGTGAGAGTTAGGAGTTTCTAATCTCATTTTCACAGCTAATTATGGGGTAAGTTTAGAGAATCATATGCAAGAAAGAGCATCTGTCTTCTAAATTCTCTTGATGTAAAATGATAATAACCCTCACTTGTTTCTTCTGCATCAGAGGTTTAGGAGAGTGTTGTTAATGTAATTCAGGATTTGAAATTAAGAGTACAGAAAACAGTGGCATAAGAGCCATGCTTCAGGAAACTTTGGGGATAGTTCCCTGTGTGTTTAACATTTATCAGCATTTTGTTTTGTTGATACCAAAATGTGCCAGTAGTTGTCTAGTATGTGCACCTTTCCTAAAATCCTGTACTCACTCCATTTTTTATTATATAACAACACAGCAAAATGACTTGATATTTAATATGCAATGAGTTGCCTGGTCATCCTCTCCTTGACTTTGTGACCTCTGTACTTTCCTAATGTTACTGAAACTGGATTTTCTATGAAACTAGAAATAACATTACTTCATTATATGTTTGTATAATGATACAAAAATAAGTAATATTACCAGAGTTTTTATGGTCAGAATCTGCATTTTGATAGTAATGAGAAGATAGGCTTGGTCAGCCATTTTCAAATGACAACTAACATTGAGAAAAGTTAAAGAGGAAGAGGGTGTATTCAATACGGCCACATTGAGACAAAACTTCTTGCAACAAATGATAATTAGTACAGAGAACCATAAGTAGACAATGGGGCTAGAGAGATTTGGAGGATCTATCTCTAAATGTGACATTGTTATTGTATCTTTCCACATGGATCTATGTGGAAGACAAGACAGAAAGATTATAAGTGTCAGAGGCAGTAGATGACTTCAAGAAAATAATGTCTTCTAGAAACAACAGGGCTGAATCACAAATGAACTCACAGAGACTGTGTCAGTATAAACAAGACCTGCACAAGTTTAAGCCAGACAAAATCTGAGCATGGAGAAGAAATAATGAATAGGTGCAAAGACATACGCCATCTATGAAGCTATTTTCAATTAATATCTCCTGGGAGAGGGAAAATCAATTGTCCTCAGTGTAATGACAGTAGGTATATTGGCCACACTTCAGGACAGCACTGTGCTTCAGTTTAGCTGGCCAGCAAAAATTAAATCCATGATTTTTTTATGCTTTTTTATTTGTTTGTTTTAGTATTTTTATATGTTTTAACTTTTCATTTGCTTGGGTTTTTTTTATTTCTTGAGAGAGAGTGAGAGAATTTATAATTGGGGGTCTGGGGATGTGAGAAGAATGTGTGGGTGGAAGAAAATATGATCAAACTATATTGTTAAAAATATTTAAAGCTAATAAAAAAATAAAATGAATCTCTACTTAAGGATTTGAATTGATTTATATTGTTTCAAGCAGCCTTTTATTTAAACATTGTATAATCTTTCCAGAAAATATGTAAGTATACAACTCACTTGAAATGTTTGAATCTAATATAATAATAATAATACATTTGAATTTCAAGTGCTAATTAACCAATAATGTTTGTGAATTTTAAAACATTTAAAAACATATCTGTGGAATAGAAATTCAACACAAAATAATTTAAGATTTTTTTACAATATTTATTTCAATTACTTAATATGGAAATAAAATTCTTATTCTGTATATATTTAATCAGGTGTAGGAAAATAGGTGATAAAGGTGACTTCAATGCATTCTTCAGATTCTTTCCACTGATAAAGCCAAGATGATGAATGGCAATTCGATGTGACAAAATCAGCTGACATATAGTTTGTCTATACTCCTGGCAATAGGGATATCTTGGTACAAGTTCCTCCTTCACTATATGATTTGGCTGAAGAAGCACTGCTGTAATGGGACACATGGAAGTGATGCTGAATTCTAAATGTATTTTTCTGCCCAGATATGGTTAAATTGCACATTAAGTATGTTACATATTTTCTTAATCCTCATTATCTGTTGTATCAGTTGTTTGTTAACATGGACAAACTTATGTCCTTAAAATGTAATTCAGGAATTTATATAAGAAATCATGAAAGTCCTTAAAATAAATGGGCAGAACAGAAAACAAAATAGTTAATAATATTACTGAATTGCAGTGTGACGCTTAGAAAATTATTAGCTCCAAACGGTATAGCCAGCAAGTAGGGACACTGGGGTTTGTAAATGGAATGCCTGTTTCCAGAAGCAATGCTCTTAAGTTTTTATCATTAAAGCTTGCCTTAGAAGCATTCTAATATGAACCATATCATACCATATCAGAGTAATGTTTACATCATAACATTATACTCATAATCTGATATTTCTTCCAAACTAAGGTCAAAATGTTCAGGTAGCTAACTGGATAGGCTAAAATTAGACAGTTGAGAAGTCAGAAGGCAAAGACATGTGAATGTAGTTTTACAGAATAACTTACTGTCCGTGAATTTTAAGTATCAAGGAAGGTCTATGTAGTGAAAGAGGAAAAGATATCGAGATAGGATGTGTCCCAAGTAGAATGTGATCTGATGTTTTAGTGACTCTAGAGTAAAGAAGGGGATATGTAGTTTGAGAAATAACATGAGACTATTAGCTGTAACTCATAAAAAGCTTTTAGAGGATAGTGGATTTTATTCTGAATAATAAGACTGAGAAAATTTATAATTTACAGTGATCACTCTATATAATACAGAGAACTAAGTTCATTTGAGGAGCCAGAGGAGTATTTTGTCAGTAGATGCTACCTACAACCTCACCGCTAGCAAAAGAGGCAATTGCAAACCGCATTGAAAAGAAAAAGAATAAAATAAAACAAAATAAAACAAACAAAAAACACTTGGGTCAAACATATTATTGTTAAGTGGCAGCTAAAGCCAATTCATAGTTTTCTGTGTCACCATAACTTTCTCATGGAGCTACTAGTACAGATTAGTAAAAGAAATAGCTTGAAAGATGAAGACTTTAGCTGATGTTTTTGTTGCTGTGATAAAATACATCACCACATTCACTCAACGACAGAAATTCAGTGTTTTCAGTTCTTCATGACATAGAGTGTCTCAGTCTGTGCTAGCATTTCACAGAGTCCTACACTAGGAGGCAGAGAAGAAAGTGGTCCAGGATGAAGTATAGCCTTTGCAGACATGCCCCTGGCAATCTGCTTTGGTTAGCAAGGTTTACTTACTAAGGTTTACACAAGCCTTCAAGATAATACCAGAAGCTGGGATGCAAATCCTTAAAAGTGTGAGCCCCTGAGTCACACTCCAGATCCAAACCATAACAAAAGCTAAAGATTTATTTTGGAAGAAAAGCATTCTTTACTTTCAAAGCTCAAGAGAAACCACTGCTAGTATGTTCTTCACTGCCAAGAAAAAAAAATTGAGCCAAACTTTTATTACATATTGTGAGTTATTCAAGTGGAAACATTCGATCTTAGAAGTGATGAATGAAGTCATTTCCTCTCCATCCAAACAATGCTCAGCTAACTGCTGAGTATTTGCCACTGTTGCTGGTTTTACCAGCTTAGCTTCCTAAAAGCTTTCGTTAGCTTTTAAAAAATGAGATTGCAAAGCTTATGTGCAATGTTTTAAGAGCGCATCTTCTGTATTGATGAGGTGGGTAATTCCTGTGTAATTGCTGAATGAAGGTTAATGATTTGAAACTTAGCATCAGCAGTACTTTTTATTTTGTTGAGAGTGTCTCTAGAAATTTTCAAATAAGATTTGTTTCTTTCTAGACTTCAATTTCTTAGCCATTCATCTCTCCCTTTCAGACATTCAAATGCATATGATAAAAAACACTGCTTTAGCTAAGTTTTTTTGGTAGCAATTTGGAAGAAAATAGTAACATATGTCTTTAAAATTTACTCTCAGTGTTAGTGAAGTTAGAAAGTCTGATTTAAAATACCAACAAATCTGACAATAACAACTTAGGTTAACTTAAAAGAAAAGGCATGAAACAGGAAAACTTCGTGAAAGTATTGTTTTCTATGAAATAATTCATACATGATGCTGTAAATGTATGCCTTTGTTGTCTAAAGGTATTCAGAGGTATGATTGACATTTTTTAAAAAGAAAAGGTAATTTTTAAAGTGATCATATCTTTGTTTAGCAATTATCGTCTCTTAAATAAGGAAGAGTCTGTGTCATATACTTTAATAAAACCAAACACATTTTTACTTGTACATTTCCTACATTTCTCTGTGAGTACAGAACTCAACATATCCCACACTTCTGTGTCCTTATTCATGTTTTCTTCACATCCTTCTTACATGTTGCATGGGTATTATGATAGATGCTTGGTTGTGTGCTCCCTACTTTCTCTGGTCATACATTGAAGGTATGGCATGCATTGGTATGCTAGTGCTTCCATAAAGAAATAGGAGAAAACAAGAGACTGACAGAGAATTGAATTATCCTCACTAATTATGGCTGTTAGACATCCAAGGTCAAAGTTTTATCATGTTCTCTATGAAAGGTACAGAAGAGTATTACTCAACTCTTCTGCTACCCTTCCTTGGTTCTTTATTTTGTCATGTGTTATTTCGCTTCATCCTTTATCAACACTGCATCACCTCTATTAGGTCTTCTTCTATGTATAGTAGTAATTTTATGGAAATTTGGCCCTACTCTATCATGTTTAGCTCCTGAGCAAATGATACAGAGACATCAGATTTTAATAACAAGTTGTTGCCACTATGCTGGGCAGGTTCTGAGCTATTTGATCTAACTCGACTAGTCTGTTAATAACCAGAAAAATGCTCCATAATTTGCCAAGTGAGTTTTGGTCTGTTCTTGTTTGTCCTTAGAGTAAGTTATTCTTTGGCCACATGCTCATGATCCATCCTGACTCGTGGTGACCTTCTTACACTTTCCTTTGCCCTTCTCTCTCCACAAGGTCACAACATGAGATCCCCTCATTTGATTCAGAGTTCCACCTTCCTCCCTCCTCTGCCCATTCACATGCTCTAGGTTTTTAATTTATCAATCCAGGATTATTGGAAAGCATTCTTTATAGTACATTGATCAATACAATACCATGTCCAGACTGATATCTGATGTTGGGGTACAGAACTAAGCATCTGAAAACACAGCACAGAAGACGAACCCAACACCTTTTTGGTTCAATAAATGGATCTTTTTTCTACAATAATAAATTATGTATACTACAACAATCATTGAACTATTATAAAGCTATCATTATATATTATATATATTATATAATATATTATATTTATATATTATAAAACTATATTATAAAACTATCATTGAAGAGCTACATTCACAATTTTCAGTCAATTAATAAATGGCAATTTAGAAAAAATATTCTATGATCTATCATATGTATTGATTTTGACCTAAAACATTTTTTATCATAACTTGTATAACCAATCTAAAACTATCTTTTTATACCTAAAAATATTTTCTAAAATCCTAAACAATTTAAGCTTTTATTGTGAGACTATATCTAGTCTTTAACTCTATCAGAGACCTGAGAAGGAATAAATATTACCTGAGTATACAGGAAGTACAGAATAAGTAGCTTCCAGAACTATAGAAATGACATAAATACTTGGCAGCATGGATTGTCCCCCATAATTACTCTATAATTTTAGAGTATCTATCTTCAGTCTTCTACTCTAGATTATCAGACAGACATTACTGTAAAACTGTTATGAAAGACTTGTATAACTTGTCTCACAAAGCTTAGCAGTAGACTTCCTTGTGTCACATTTTTTTTTTATTGTCCATATAGGACAGCATACTATCAGCAGTTAAAGCAAGGTCTCTTTGTTTCTATTTGGTTGATTTGATCCCTGAGTTTGATTTTTCCTGCCTTCTACTCCTCTTGGGTATGTTTGCTTCTTTTTTCTAGACCTCTCAGGTGTGCTGTTAAGTTGCTAGTGTAGGATCTCTTCAGTTTCTTTAGCAGGACACTTAGTGCTATGACTTTCCCTCTTAGCACTACTTTCCTGTGTCCCAATAGTTTGGGTATACTGTGTCATCATTTTCATTGAAATCTAGGAAGTCTTTAATTTCTTTAAAACCCCTTTCCTTAAGACACAATTTATTGGTTTTTCAATGTAAAGTTAAACTCAACTGTAGAAGTTAGGCCAAGGTTTGTTCTCCCAGACACATGCTCCCAAAATAAGACTGAGACTCAAAATATACTTACAAATACCTTGGCCATAAAGCTAGGCTCTTTTCTGACTAGATAACAACTAATGATAACCTATTTATTTTAACCTACATTCTGCCATGTTGCTGGTTACCTGTGCACAAGTATTGTTCATCTCTCTTGTTACATCTTCTTGGTGAATCTCCCACCTGGTTCTGTCTTAGAATCCTTTCTACATTCCAGGAGTCTTTTATTTTCTGCCTAAGCAATAGACCATAGGTTTTAATTGACAGGTGATGCATCCGTACAATGCACCAGATATTCTTTCTATACTCCACAACTGCAAAGCACTACCCATACACAAAAGACACAACCATGCTTTTAATTCTCTCTCTTAATCCCAAAAGGACAAGACAGGGATAACATTAATGTAGCAAATGCACATGGTAAGAGAATGAGGAAATTCAAATGACAGCTTCCTCATCATACTCAACACTTTGTTCATGTGGCGTTTTCCTTGACTGCCTATCCTAATCTTCTGGATAAACTACAAGGGGTACTTTCCTCTTGTGTGGCCAGCATACCAAAGCTTATAATGCCTGTAAGAAAGACTTTCTGGCTTGGCAAAGCTTACTCTTGCCCTCTGGTCAGATGATGAGACTGTCTCTGAGTTCCCTGGTACTGGTGATATCCTAGTTTCACAAACTTTTACCTCCTTTATTTCTACAGTCCAGAAGATGTTTCAAACATACCTAGGCTGCTTAGTGTCACTAAGTTCTCATATCATTGGTTTGTATCTAACTTAAATGTTAATACCAAACAAAGAATTAGCAGAGATCAAGAAGCCACAGATTCCATTCCACAGTAGGAAGTACAAGTGCTCTTACAAAAGGTGAATGGTAATGTAAATAAAATATACAATAAAAAATTTTAAAAAGTAAATAAAAATAAATAAATAAATAAATATCTGCTACAATAAAAGATAAATGATGCCACGCATTCCCTCCTGTTAACCACCACTGTCTTCTTTCTTCTCTTTCATAACTTACTCATTTCAGAATGCAGTGGTCTTTGTTTTCTATGACTTTATCAGACTGTTAACTCTGTATAGGTCTGATCTTTGCTTTTATTCCTCCTGCTTAGGGAGGTGTATAGAATAAACTCACCAGTTGTTGAGTGAATAATGGTGGAGGTAATTTTCAAGGATGGAGTTAGAAATTGAGCACAAGATACAATGGTTTGAAGGAGTTGCATCCATGAGACCATTTGGTTACATTTGTGAAATTACATGAAATCTAATATTATTGCCACAAACTATTTAGTACTATTCATTCTTGAACTATCCCCAAATATTCCTTACAAGAAAATTAAGTTGAATCATTAAATGACAAGAGGAACAGTGACACTTTATGTTTATCTAATAACAGACAAACTAGGATGGGGGAATGAAAGAGTTAATGTTTATTTATATGCTTATTTATTCCATGTAGCATTTTTGCTTCTTGTTTGATACCATCATGTCATGCCCATGTCTTAGATTTCCATTGAGATCTACATGGGGAACTCAGTGCTGAGAAGACTTAAACACTTATTTCCAACTGTCCACAATTGTGTTTTATTTAAAATCTCTGCCATTTCACCTACTGACTGTTTCCATTTCTCTTTAATCTCATTGCAAATAGTAGAAACCATTTAATTCACTTGGGAGAATCCATATAATTCACACAACAGAAGGGTTTTTTTTATTTTGTAAAACAATTTCTAAAACATGGAAAAGTGGGTTGAGTTACTGTAGAATTATAATTAATAAATAATTTTGTTTTAAGTATTAATCATTGAAAAATAAGAAATGAAATTCATCTTGACATACATATGTAATAGTTTGATAACAGTATGTCATTATGTTCAGATTTATTTGACTTTTCCCATGTATGGATCTTTCTTCAACAATTTTTAATGTTTTTCTCTCTTTCTCTCTAAGAGTGTGTATGTGTGTATGTATATGTGTGTATGTGTGTGCGCATATGTGTGTATGTGGGTGCATTTGTGTGTGTGTGTGTGTGTGTGTACATGTGTGTATACAAGTATGAATGTAGATGCCTATGGAATCTAAAAGGTTTCCAATGTCCTAGAGGTGGTTACAGAAAACTGTGAGCTCACCTCTGGCACTTTGCTGTTCTTAACCACTGACACTTCCACCTTCCCTGTCTGTACTACTCTTGAAATTGCATATTTTATATGAAATCAATCACATTTTATGAAGAATGTAAGAAAGCTAATCTGAAGTCATGAAAATGATGGTGTAGCTTTTTTTACTTGTTATTTTATTTATTTACATTTCAAATGTTATCCCCCTTCCCTGTTTCCCCTCCAAAAACCCCCTATCCCTCACTGTTTCTTTGAGGGCACTCCCCCACCCATCCACCTACTCCTGCCTCAGCACCCTAGCATTGCCTTATGCTGAGTCATCGAGCCTCCACAGGACACTCTTATTATTTGTAAAATAAATTAGTTTAAGAAAATAGGAAAACAAAGATCAGAAGAGTCACTTTTTTATTCCTGAGAAAACCTACATTTTTTTCCTTCTTTTAGGATTGTTTACAGATTATCACCAACAGTGCTTTAGTGGTAATTATTTTTGGCTGCATTTACTAAAAGACTTTGATAAAAGTCTTTTTTTAAATAAATTGAAACGTTAGTTGTTATAAACTCCATGAATATATACTGTCAAGCAATATAGTAGAACTTGTCCTTGAGTAGGGTATCCTCTAAAAAGGGACTCATCTATAATTATAGTTAATGTGTGTATTTCAGCTAAAGAGTATGCTCTGTGTGCTAGAGGTGAGGCTGTGGAGTTGTCTCAAGTGACTATAAGGGATTCTAGTGGGTTTTGAAAGAAATAAATATTGCCAAAAAGTGAGTCAGGCAGGGTACGGAGGAAGCTACCAGTTTATCAAAAACAATGGCAATCCAAGTCAATGAAAAAATGGTATGGACAAAATCAAGATCATAAAAACACCAGACCAGAAACTATGATGTGGTAAATATTACTGAATGTGAGACAGAACTTAGAGGTAGCAAGAGATGAATGTAGCAAAGAAGCAGGAAGCAGTTTATAGGAGTCTTGGAGGAGTTGTCTCAATGACAGCTCTGCATTGTATGTATCTTTGAAGAAGGGTGCAATGAAAGGTACATCTATTTTTGAAGCAAGTAGAGACTATATGAAACCCCATGGCATATCTTCGAAGAAGGAAATGGCATGAAAGAAGAACAAATCTCCAGCAATTACTATGAAGGCCCTTTATTTCAATTTGATAACTTCTATATATCATAACATTGCTTGAACTAACCAGACAGTTGACCCATAATATTAAAAATGAATGCAAAGATAATTGCCCTTGCCTAATATTTAATAATTTATCAGTTTGCTAAAGCTTTAAGCTATGGTGACATGAGGTTCACATATAGAAGCTAGATATTAAATAGTGAACGATTTAATATTATATATGTACAAGCAACTATGACTCTCAAAACCTGTGTCAGTTCTCAGTATTTTCTCCTTAGTATTTCATGGCCATGAATAAAATTTCTATTACTTACATATTTAGATATTCAGAAAAATCTGAGAAGATATATATCATATAAATAGAAAGGATTCGAGCTAAGTGTAGCCCTTCCATTACTTTAAATGATTGAGAGATCCATCAATAACATTATGCATTTCTCCAGCTAGATGAATTTTCTACTTACCGCTGACTTTATTGATCAGTGAATGGACCAAATGAAACAAATAAGATTGATATGCTAGAAAAAGTAAAATGTAATAGGGTTAATTTTCAAATAGATAATAATGTAAGATAATGAAATTCAGCATTTGAAATAATCAGTTACATAATTACAAAGCATAACCAAAAGATGAATGTGTGGATTGCTTTAACCTAGAGCCACCAAATAAAAGGGTCACAAAATACATCCAAACTGTTCCTTTCTCATGATTCAAATAAGTGTCCAGACTACTTGTAGATCAACATCAGCATAAAGACATTGTGAGTTCCCTATTTTGTTGCTGTAGGGTAACTGGTTCATCTTTAAAAGAATACATGTTCCAGGTCTGTATTTCTAGATGATTTCTGCTTGAATAACACTTGATTGTGTCATTTAGAACCAGTTCATTCTCAATAACACATCTCAGAGTCTAATGAAAGATATTTTAAGAATATTGTTTCCTCAAAATGCATACAACAAATGACAAAATAATCTTAAGCAAAAAAAAAAAGAAAAAAGAAAAACAAAAAAAACCAAAGACTTGTATCAATGGAAAAATTAACTATAAAAATATCATAATCAAACAACATGGCATTGCCATTAAAAGCATTCATGTAAATGCTGAAAGATGGCTCAATCAATTACTTAATAACCTTGAGAAGCTATATTCATACCTGCAGCACCTCTATGAAAAAGGGACATGGTAGTACAAGCTTATACCACTAGGGGTGGGGAAATGCTAGTAGAAGAATCCCTGAAATGAGCTAGGTAGAAATTTTTGTCAAAGCAGGTTCAGGACATAGTCTCTCACAAAAAAATGACTTGGAAATCACTAGAGGCAAGTATCTGACCTTAGCTTCTGATTTCAATATAAGCACGCAAACTATCATTTTTTTATATTGGGGCATCAAACCCTCCCAGGACCCATGGCTTCCCCTCCCATTGGTGCCAGTCAAGGCCATTTTTAAACAAAGGTATTAAGACCCACCATAGGAAGAGTATACTTTTTAAAATAAATGGTGATAAATTGGGTATCCAAGTGCAGATGAATGAGTTCAGAATCATGTCTCCTAAGAACTGCAAACATTAACTCTGAATGAAGTGAAAACATAAAAACTCTGAAAAAAAAAGTTGAGAAAATATGTTAGGGCATTAGGATAGACATAGACTCTTTGGGAAAAGCCCAAAAGATTGAAACTATAAATGCATAAGTAATCAAATAAAGTTAAATAAACTAAACACCTGAATGAGAAAAGAAACAGCAGGATAAAGAGAAAACCTAAAATGTAGAAGAAAATATTTTGAAGTTATGTCTCTGGAAAATAGATAATATTCATAGTATATAAAGAACTCTACATCAAGTTCAATAACTAGAAAACAACTTGAGTTCAAAACACCAATGGAACTAAACAGATATTTTTTCAAGAAGACATATAAATGACCAATAGATAAAGTAAAATTTTGAATTATCAGAGAAGTATAAATAAAAACCACAATATGATAACACTTTACTCTAATTATAATGACTAATATCAAAAAGGCAAGAGGTAACAAATGCGTGAGAATTTGGGGATGGAGACGAACTATCCTTAGCATGCCACTGTTGAGAATGCAGAGTAACAGAGTCAGTGTGAAAAACAGTGTGGAGGTTACTACTCATTGTGTATGTTTGAATAAGAAATGCCTCTGATAGGCTTATCCATTTGAACACTTGGTCCCTACTTAATAATTCTCTTTGAAAAAGTTAGAGAATTTTTAGGATGTGGAATCTTACTGGAGGAATTATGTCTCTGGGATGGGCTTTGGAGTCTTATAGCACCTCCCCATTTGCTGTGTTCTCCCTCTCTCTCTCCCTCTCCCTCTCCCTCTCCCCCTCCCTCTTCCTCTCCCTTTCTCTTTCTCTCTCTCCCCACCACCTTTTTGATTCTATGATGAGTACTCAGTATACTGAGTAAAGTGTATTATTCATTCCCAAACAGATTGACATTATCTTTAATATCATTATCTTTATTATTATATGAATGACAAAATGCTTAAAGTTGTTAATAGAAGAACTATTTGTAAATTGAGTCAACTTTTTGTCCCTGAGGGGGGAAAAATAACTTAAGCTCCTCAACTTAGAAGAAATTAAGCTATTTGTCTTACTTTTTCATAGGTTCCAGTTTATGATCCTTTTCTTCTGTTGCTTTAGGCTTGTTTTGGGTGGGACATAATGAAAAGGAGTGCTACCCAGCCATTACAATCATGAATTCTGTACAACTCTTCATGATGGGTCTTCCAACAGCAAACCATGGATGGTAAAGAAGAGGAAGATATTCCTGTTTGCTTCCTACTGAGTTAGTGGACACTAATTGATAGTGAGAATTGGGAAGTGATTGCCATTATTTGTGTAAACTCTAGTGAATCCACTATGGTCTAGTGAAAAAGTCTATACCCACTCTCACACAGATGTCCCAGGCTAGACTCATCAGAGTCTCAAAACAAAATAAAAACACAAGAATATGAAAAGTGATTTGTAGAGAGATAATGATGCACATAGTGGTGGGAGAGAAAGAGGACAAAACCAATTAAAATGTAAAAATGAGTGAAAACCTCAAAGATTCAATGTTAAAAATAAAATTTACATCAACAAAAATGTAAAGGAGAAGTACATGCTAAGAACTGTAAGAACTACATGCTAAAAGTCAGTTTCTATATCTTTGTAACATTTCAGACTGGGATGTTCAGAGTTACAGAGATCAGACTATGTGTTTTAGAATATTTAGCACTGCATATGGGTGTCACCATAGAATAGGTTAGTGTGCTGGCCTGCACAAAAGAGAAAATTGGAGGAAGTCAGCAGAGATGCAACGTTAGTGAATGCTGCTACCTGACTGTGGACCCCACTAGACTGTGGAAACAAAGACCTACTTCATGGGTTTGCCATCTTGCCTCCTCTGTCATAAGACTATACCCTCAACTTAGGAGCCATCCTTAAGATAGCTTCCTTTTTTCCATTCTTAAAATGCTTTTAACAAGTATGTTGTCTCAGCAAGGTGGAAATTTGCTCACATATTAATGCTAAAGTCATTAAAATTAACACACTATATAGGCAATCAGTTTGCTATTTGATTGTATTAGCTGCACACCTCTCTACATTTGCTAGAGACAAAATTAGTTTTTCTCACCATCCATAATCTTCATCTGCCAATAGTCATGATCTACATTATAATTAGAGTCGAACCTGAAGTGATTAGGGTAATAATGAAATTGGCACAGAAATTGTGAAGCTTATTCAAAGTATATTAATTAGCAAACACATTTAAGTCTTTTATATTAAGAAAAATAGACTCCTTAATTCATATTCATTATAATTGAAACACTTTTAAGTAGGCATTGCTAGCAGGATTAATAACAGCCTTTTGGTCTAATCAATTTTATACATTTTTATTATATACAAATTTATAATGAACTTCTATTGATCAGTGAGTGGTTTGTCTTTAAATTATTCAATATGCAAATAATTCAGAACAATTTAGAAGGTGAATTAAATATAGAGAGCCTACACTATGGGTTATCTTCTCATATGCTCTTGACTTCTCTTTAGTAACACCTTTCTCCTAGCTCAGGGTTGTTAGTGTTTTGCATATTCTTTGCAGCACTGCAAAATATTTAAAGTTTTTTCTTAAACCTTCAATAAAAGTCAATAAAAATAGCTAATATCATCTTATAATTAAATAGTCCTTTTATTTTTATTTTCCATTTCATTCAGTTTCTTACTCTATTACAAAATATGGCACTTTTAAATGTGTACTACATAATGTGAATACAATGTCAAGTTTAGTTTTCAGCAAAGAATATAAAATAATTATGTATCTTGTAGGAGCATAGAGAAACAAAAGAAAGAATCACTGTGCATTTGAATGTATTTGTTGCTATGGACACTTATATTGTGAGCAGCATAAAGAATTAAAAGAAAAGACTTGGCTTACATTTTTTCATTTCAATGTTATTATGTAAATTTTAGATTAATATCATGTTTAGTAATAAATCTATTAGCTGTCTAGGTTCAACCTTCCTTCTCTTGTGAGATTAATCTTTCATTCAAATAGCACAGTACTCTCCTCAATTTTACAAACTTGAGGCTTTGAAAATGCCTTTCCCTCAACTGTTCTTCTTATATTATAAACTACAAATTACTCATCTACTAATTACATATTATTCACTAAGTGTGATGCTAGAAGTTATGCGTGTTTCACTTAAAATAGTTCTTAAACTGTCCAATGTAAGTGTACTCAACTTATTGCTTTGCAAAGATTTTTATGATTTACAGCATATAATGTATTAACTTCAAATGCCACTGAACCAGCACTATGGAATTTACAGTGGCTAACATCATAAAATAACCTAATATTTTATCTCATGCATATTGCTTAGCCACATTTCTTTACATTAAGTTTTCTAATATTATTCCTATGTACTTAATATTAAAGAGACTTTCAAAATTGCCCTACATAACCCAAAACTAATATAGTGACTACAGAAAATGTAAAGTCTCTTCTTCAAAGGTTAAATCAAGGATTTTCAGATTTAGGGTTGATTCTACTGTCACAATTGACCCAATCAAGAACATTCATCAGGTGTGCAGATCTAGTAGTCAGGAAGACCACCCAAGATTAGCCATCATTACAGAAAAATGTAAAACCCATCAAAAATCTATTAGAACTAAAGAGCAGCATTAGTAAATATTCAGGCTGTATAATAAATTCACTTATTCTGTGAACTAGCAGTGAACTTTCCAAAAAGGAAATTGAGAAAACAGTTTCATTTGTAGTAACATAAAAACTGTAATGAAGATAACACAAATGCTCAACTATAATATAGAGTGGCTTTTAAAAATGGTAAAAGCTATAGCAATATAGGATAATACCTTGTGTGCATTGACTGAAACAACTGATAAGCATGAAAGTATCTATATGGCCTGAAGCAATCTAGTCTTGTCTCTGTCAAGAATACAAAGGTATTCTTTGACAAAAACAATACAAAAGAATACCTTTGTATTCTTGACAGAGACAAACAAACAAAAAGTCATAAAATCCATTCGGAAAAATCAAGGATCCAAAATAATCATGTAGAAAAGTAATTAAAACAGAAGAATCAGAATACTTGAGTTCAAAATAGATCACAAAGCAATAGCAACAGAAATACTTCTAGAAAAGGGAAGATAACAGAAAGCCCAACGTATATCTATGCAATTATAGATCCATAGTCAAATAACTTTCAGTGAAGGCAATAAGAATGACTTATAAGTTACAGGTGTACCAAGATTATACAACTGGCAAATTCTTAACTGTAATTGTCATAGGATCAGTGTTACATAATATAGGACAGAAAGTCTTCAGAATATAATAGTAGGAAAATATATTTACACTCAAGAGGGAAGAAATTGGAGCCTTATGTCTCAGAATATTAAATAATTGATTCAAAATCAACTAAAAGCTTAAATTGAAAACCTGAAAATACAACTTACAGAAGAAAATATGGAGAAAGCTCCCTTAAAATTCTAGGCAACAAAAGCAAAAACAAATGAATTTCATTATATCCAAGGAATGAAAAATCCTTATAGTGCATGGAAAACTAATCATATCCCTAACTATTAAAGAAATGAAGTTGAAACCACATCAGCAAAATAGATTTACTACTATTAAGAAAACAAAAACAGAGGCCATGCAAGCATAAGGACCCAAGTTCAGATGCTCAGAATTCAAAAAAGTCACTCATGCAGCCCATAATATGGTCCAGCAAGTGCTTGCCGCAAATCCTAAAAATATGAGTTCACTTACCAAGACCAGAGAAAAATTAATTAATTAATTAATTAATCAATTATTGTAAAGCTGAGTCAAGCAGCTTGTGCCTGTAACTCTTCCCTTTGGTGTAAAGGGGAAAGGGTTATTGATTTCTAAAATTAAATAAATAAATAAATAAATTCATAAATAAATAAATAAATAAAAATGTGGAGAATTGCCACCAAAAGACATTCAATGTTGATCTCTTGTTTTCACAAACACATACACACACATAAACACACACAGTGAGAGAGAGAGAGAGAGAGAGAGAGAGTGACAGAGACAGAGACAGAGAGA
>NW_021620542.1:2470742-2490696 GCF_004785775.1 Grammomys surdaster
GAGGGAGGGAGGGAGGGAGGGAGGGAGAGAGGGAGGGAGAGAGAACGTGGCATAGTTTTGAAGAAGAAAATCTGTATACCTTTGGTAAAACGTTAAGGGAGTAGATCCATATAGCAAACAGTAGCCAGGTTTTTCAAACAGTGAAAAATAGAACTAAAACTTCAGTGTGATTCAGTATGTAGATTCAGTGAGAACAGAGTCCAGATAAAATGATATCAGTTATCTGAAAATATTTGTATACTCACTAAGGATTTTCTGTAGTTGAAAACAATAGAAAACCAACCCTTGTATCATTATTGGGTGAATAGATTTATTTATTAATTTTTAAGTTTAACTAAAAGTTAAGTGTAAGTTCATGTGTGCATGCATGCATATGTATTTCTATGTGTGAATGTGGACATAGAGGAGAATTGATGTATACTACTGTGCCTGACTTTTATGTCTTTATTCTGGGAATTTGAACTTATTTTTTCATGTGTTGATGAGAAGCACTTTATGCATTAAACTTTCACCACAACCAACATTTTCAGAAATTGACTTATAGATTATCAGGTTTCCCTGTGCCATTTCATAAACTCTTAGTTTTGTTTGACATTCTCCTACTTTCTCTTCGCCCCTCATCTCCATCCTGATTAAACTGACTACAAACATTGTTCTCCTTCTTTCAAGTATATATGTTCTTTGACCATCCTGCCCATCTCCTCTAAGGCTTCTTGTTTTTTCTCTTCTCCTGGTTCTCGTGAATGACCTTCTTCCTCTGGTATATAATGCTTTCTGGAATATTTCCAACAAGAACACTCTTCTTATTAATTTTATTGTTCACAATTCTATCGTTTTCAACTGTGTGGATAAACTTAGAGGGCAATGGTAAAATGAGTGAGGCACAAATAATCAACTAAACCATGTTTCTCTCTGAAATGTAAAGTCCAAAGAATTAGAACTCTGCTGAAAGATTGCAGAGGCTGCAAGTGATAATGAAAGAGGAAGATAAGCAAGCTACTTTGTGAGAACACAGAATTTTATTAGGAAAAGACAGGTTCTGTCCTCTAGCACCGTATGTGACTATAGCCGATATCAATGTATGTTATTTTTTAGAAGAATTAAAACAAGATCTTTATTACAAACATATAATGAGTGTGAGGTAATATGGTAGTTGCTTTAATTGTCTATTGTATAATGTATTGGGCTATAAAAGTATTACATTGTACCCAATAAACATACATTGTTTTTATAACATAAAAATAAAAGCTAAAGGATAAACATAACTGAAATTTAGTACACATTATACTTTATTATATTTTATGATAATGAATAGTCTAATAATATGTAGTTAAAAAATGAACGCCTGTGGATGGGGAAGGATTTCACAAAGACCCCTCCCAGGTGATGTGACGTTGATAACTAATGGCTGATTTGGGCATAGATAGTCAGTTATCTTAGGGATGCTACCATTGGTAGGTTGCATTCTTCAATGGATGGCCCCGTACTCAGCAAGAAATGACCAGTGCTAATTGAACCTAATAAGAAACTAAAAAAGAGAATGTGAGGTTGAGAGGGAGAAATTGAGAAGAGCTTGAGTGGATTGGAAGTGGTATGAACAAAAGTCATTGCATACATGTATAAGGTTATTAAAGAACAAATAAAAATATTTTTACAGATGAATGTCTAATCATAAGTTTCAAATTCTGTGGTTAGTGTTATTTGTATTCCAGAAGAACTTACCCCAAATTCTAACAATCTGGAAGCCATTTGGATTAGGATTAATTTTTAGTGAATCCAAATAAGTATTTCACTTTAACTATACATATGTGCATTTTGTGTATGCATAGTTTTCCTCTTCATATCCCATGTCATGGATGCAAAAGGTCCTTGTGAGAAGCAGGTGAATGTCAATCTGAGGCAGGTAACAAAAGGTCTTGGCACTCCTTTGAGTTTTTAATTCTTCTTAATCTACTTCATGTTGTTTATGTAAAACAAAATGCTATTCCTACTTCTGTGTGATATGCCCCATAAAGAATGATCTGGAATTTTAATATTTTTATCCAT
Organism: Grammomys surdaster; assembly: GCF_004785775.1. Classification (NCBI taxonomy): domain Eukaryota; kingdom Metazoa; phylum Chordata; class Mammalia; order Rodentia; family Muridae; genus Grammomys; species Grammomys surdaster. The sequence goes on from NW_021620542.1 coordinate 2,472,789, forward strand.
CCCCAAATCCAAGTCTGATTCAAGAATGGAAATCAAGAGTTCCACAATGTGGGGTAAAATGGAGATGAAAGGTTAACTTCCAGAGGAACTTGGGCTTCTTGACTGTAGCATTACAATCTGAAGCCAGAAGAAGCTAATTAATATGTGATGCACTTGCTTTCTGCAAAGTTATTTCAGGGAAAAAAATGAATTCTGAAAATCAGCCTGCTTGGTAGAGCAGAGGTGGAACAGGTATGAAAGTCTTTAAGCTGCCACTGATTTTCCGTCTCAGCAGTAATTGCTTCAGATGGCACTGTCTCAGGCTTGACTGTCTTCTAGACCTTCCTCTATCACATAGTCTAGGAATTGCTTTAGGGCTCCCACTAGGATAATCAAAGGTAATATAAAACTTGTTCAGATTCATTTCTGTATTGTCTTGCTTCATCTCCACTGGTCTGTTAGGAAAAGAGGAGATAACAGAAAAACTTCTTTATTTAAAATGTCAAAGACAATCAGAGCTATATTTGAAGACCTTGATCTTCTCTACTCCACATCCTAGTGATGCTTTGACATTGGCATAAGTCACAGGGTATGAATACAGAATATATCCATAACATGTACATGAGTCAGTCTTAAATCATCATAACTCTATCCTTGTCGCACCATTATCTGCCCAAGGTGGATGAGCAGAAAAGGAGGAAGAAGAAGAAAGGACCATAGTTTGTGTGCATGTATAAATTTCTAAATTAAAATAATGAACTATTAATTGCATAGATTTGAACATATGGCCAGCTCAATTATAAAACATCTAATTTGTCAGACAGTAAAAAGAAATAATGATGGAGCAATTATCCCTCTGAACTTATTTCTTAATTATCCAGGCGAGACAGCTAATGATGTCCGTTTCCCCAGTTCCACTTGCAGTGCAATAATTAAAGGTCATGAAAGAACATTTGTCCCAAGGAGACATAAAGTCAAATGGTAGGCTCAGAATATAAACCTGGAGTCTAATATGAGTACAAGTTCATGGTGCAGAACCAGCAGTCTAGAGATTTTATAGCCTTTGTGTTAATCACAGAATTTATTCTGTTTCATATCTCTAAAGCCCATTAACTGATGGTGATGGGTAGTCTCAATATCTGGATATTGAACTTAAATACACTGAGAATATACTGTATGAGGTCATCTGAGTACTGATTACCAAACAAGCAAACAAAAACTCAGAACATGTTGGGTTAATGTTGTAAATATTTTAAAATTTAATGTTTTGACGCTATCATATCTCATGAGTAGAAAACTGATCAACACCAATATGTTAATAAGAAGGGAACTAGCACATGAAAGCATTACTAGTATATAGTCTGGAAAGAATGTGCCATGTTCCTCACAAATTCTCGCAATGATCAAGGTTTTATAATACCCAGCATCTATAGACAAGTATGGGTACTGCAAGCTTGATGCTGAGGGAACATCTTTCAAGCATCCTCTGTCTCCTGAAATCAGGGTGTATTCTCTGGATTATGGCATGACTTCCAATGCCATCAGTGTATACAAGTAACGATAGATAGCCAGTAAAGAACTGATTTCTCTTTACTAGAGTTCAAGAAAGACACATCTCATTAGTCTTTTGAAATCTGCCTGCGTTTGAAGGCATAGATACTCTTAATATATGTATCATGTATATGAGATATATATATGTACATATATATATATATATAATCAAATGGGTTGACTGTATACTCCTAAAACTACTGTTTTTCTCAAAAGGTGACAATTTAAGACATTTAAGCTTACATAGTATTATAGTATTTTTTGAAGTGAAAAAAATGCTTTGAATTATCATTTGAGGGAAATGAAGTCTTTTATTTTCAGGGAATAGTATAGTAAATATAGTGCAACTTTGATTCACTTGTTTTCTGTATAAAGAGTGTATGAGTACCCTACTTATTTAACTTTATCTATAGCTTTTCAAATATAGGAGGTGTAAGTAAGGTCTAAGTGTCTCATCATAGTAAGCCAACTTCTGTCTCATTCATTCAAATGAAGCAGAAGTTTGCACACAGTGCATTAAATGCTACCAATTGCTTTTATCACCTGCTTGTTACTCTGTTATGAACCTCAGCACATATTCTGGGAAAGAGAAAATTGTACAAATGTTATTTTATTAGGATAATAAAGAAATTACATTTAAGTTAAATAATGTACTTTTAAGTACTATTAACTAACACAGTGCAAACAAGACTAACATTAATTTTGTGTTTATGTTTTTTCTGTTGAGACATAATTCACATAAATCCTTTTATTTGGCAAATCTGGAGAACAAGTCCATTAAAATTCATTATTTCCTTCACTTTATTACAATTTTTTTTATTCCTTGTATTGGATATTTTATTTACATTTCAGATATGATCCCCTTTCACCATTTCCCCACCACCCAGGAACCCCCTATCCCATCACCCCTCCTCTTGTTTCTATGAGAATATGCCCCACCCACCTGTCCACTCTCTCCTCCTCACCCTCAAATTCCCCCACACTGAGGCATCTCACCTTCTCTGGACCAAGGACTTCCTCTCCCATCTATGCCCAACAATGCCATCCTCCCTTACATATAATCTGGAGCCATGGGACCCTCATTGTGTGCTCCCAGGCTGGTGGTTTAGACCCTGGGAGCTCTAGTTGGTTGGTATTGTTGTTCTCCCCATTGGGCCACAAACCTCTTCAGCTCCTTCAGTCTTGTCTTTCACTCCTCCATTGGGAATCCCATGATCAGTTCAATGGTTAGCTGTGAGCATCTGCCTCTGTATGTCAGACTCTGGCAGACTGCTAAGGAGACAGCTATATAAACTCCTGTGAGCATGTGCTTCCTGACATCCACATCACCATCTGCCTTTGGTGACTGCACATGGGATGGATATCCAGCTGGAACAGTCTCCAGACGACCCCTTGTCAGTTTTTATCCCACAATTTGTCTCCAGATTTGCTCCCATGGGTATTTTATTACTCCTTCTAAGAAGGACTGAAGTACCCACACTTTGGTCTTTGTTCTACAAGATCTTCATGTGGTCTGTGAGTTGTATCTTGGGTATTGAAAGCTTTTGGGCTAATATCCAATTATCAGTGAGTGCATACCATGTATGTCCCTTTGTGACTGGATTTACTCACACAGGATGATTTTTTCTAATTCCATTCATTTACGATTTTAAAGCTTATGCTTATATAATGAAGCCTAGAGACTGTAACTGTATAAGTTTGCTCAGTCTGTCACTACAAAATATCCCTTTGGGCTTCTTCTATTTTTTTCAAAGCTTTATTTATTTTCTTTATTGAATATTTTCTTTTATTTACAATTCAAATATTATCCCCTTTCCCAGTACCTCCCCTGGAAACCCCGTATGCCGTCCTCCCTATCCCTGCTTCTATTAGTGTGTTCCCGTACACACCCATCCACTCCAGCCTCCCCACCCTTACATTCCCCTACACTGGGACATCTAGCCTTCACAGGACCAAGGGACTCTGCTACCATTGATGGATGACAAGGCCAAACTCTGCTACATATGCAGCTGGAGCCATGGGTCCCTCCATGTATAATCTTTGGTTGGTGGTTTAGTCCCTGGGAGCTCTGGGGGATCTGGTTGGTTGATATTGTTGTTCTTTCTATGGGGTTGCAAACCCCTTCAGCTCCTTTAGCACAGTTCAAACTTATTCTCTAAATTGATGAGAATCTCCTGGCAATCTTTTCTTCTTTCCTACTCTTCTTTCCCTTAATTTCCTCCATCTTTCCTTCCTTTCTTCCTCCCTCCCTCCCTCCCTCCTTCCCTCCCTCCCTCCCTCCCTTCCTTCCTTCCTTCCTTCCTTCCTTCCTACCTTCCTTTCCTTCCTTCCTTCAGGCTCTCACAGCTCAGGCTGGTCTTGAACTCATAGTTTTTCTCTCAGGCTGAGATCACAGGTGTCCCACTAGGCACAGTGCCCGTTATGTCTTTTTTTTTTAATAAATTTTTTATTGGATATTTTATTTATTTATATTTCAGATGTTATCCCCTTTCCACATTTGCTCCCCCGAGACGCCCCCATTCCATTTCTCCTTCTCTGGATTCTATGAGGGTGTGCCCCCATCATCCACCCACTCCCATCTCCCTGCCCTCGAATTCTCCCACATTGGGGCATCCAGCCTTCAGTGGACCATGGATTTCTTCTCCCACCTATGCCTGATAAGGCCATCCTCCCTTACATATACAGTTGGAGCCATGGATCCCTCCCTGTATGCTTTCAGGCTGGTGATTTAGACAGGCTGTAAGCTCTGGTTGGTTGGTATTGTTACTCTCCCAATGGAGCAGCAATGGCTTCAGCTCCTTTAGTCTTCTCTCTAACTCTTCCATTGGGAATTCCTTGATCAGTTCAATGGTTAACTGTGAGAATCCACCTCTGTATATGTCAGGTTCTGGCAGACCACTAAGGAGACAGCTATATCAGGCTCCTGTCAGCATGCACTTCCTGACAACCACATCAACATCTGCCTTATGTGACTGCACATGGGATGGATACCCAGGTGGAATAGTCTCCAGATGGTTCCTGCTTTTTTTGTCCCACACGTTGTCTCCATATTTGCTCTAATGTGTATTTTGTTACTCCTTCTAAGAAGGACCAAAGCACCCACACTTTGGTCTTCATTCTTCATGAGCTTCATGTGATCTGTGAGTTGTATCTTGAACATTATGAGTTTTTGGGCTAATATCCACTTATCAGTGAGTGCATACCATGTGTGTTCTTTTGTGATTGGATTACCTCACTAAGGATGATATTTTCTTGTTTCATCCATTTACCTAGAAATTTCACAAATTAATTGTTTCTAATAGCTGAGTAGTACTCCATTGTATAAATGTACCACATTTTCTGTATCCATTCTTCTGTTGAAGGACATCTGGGTTCCTTCCAGCTTCTGGCTATTATAAATAAGGCTGCTATGAACATAGAGGAGCATATGTCCTTGTTGTATGTTGGAGTATCTTCTGCGTGTGCCAAGGAGTGTTATAGACGGGTCCTCAGGTAATACTATGTCCAATTTTCTGAAGAACTGCCAAACTGATTTCCAGAGTGGTTGTACCAGCTTGCAATCCCACCAACAATGGAGGAGTGGTCCTCTTTATCCACATCTTCGCCAGCATCTGCTAACACCTGAGTTTTTGATTTTAGCCATTCTGACTGGTGTGAGGTGGAATCTCAGGGTTGTTTTGATTAGCATTTCCCTGATGACTAAGGATGCTGAATATTTCTTTAGGTACTTCTCTGCCATTCAAGTTTCCTCAGTTGAGAATTCTTTGTTTAGCTCTGTACCCCATTTTTAATAGGGTTATTTGATTGTCTGGAGTCTAATTTCTTGAGTTCTTTGTATATATTGGATATTAGCCATCTATCAGATGTAGGATTGGTAAAGATCTTTTCCCAATTTGTTGGTTGCCATTTTGTCCTATTGACAGTGTCCTTTGCTTTACAGAAGCTTACACTTTTATGAGGTCGTATTTGTTAATTCTTGATTTTAGAGCATAAGCCATTGGTGTTCTGTTCAGGAACTTCCCCCTTGTACCTACATATTCAAGGCTCTTCGTCACCTTTTTCTTTTAGTTTCAATGTATCTGGTTTTATTTTATTTTATTTTATTTTTACTTTAGCTCTTTATTTCTTTTTTTTTTGAACATGAAATGTTTTTTTATAGCATGTTTTACAAGGGGAGGGGGTAAGAGGGTATCTGGTTTTATAAGAAGGTCCTTTATCCACTTGGACTTGAGCTTTGTACAAGGAGATAAGAATGGATCGATTTGCATTCTTCTACATGTTGTCCTCCAGTTGAACCAGCACCATTTGTTGAAAATACTGTCCTTTTTCCATGGGACAGTTTTAGCTTCTTTGTCAAAGAATAAGTGACCATAGGTGTGTGGGTTCATTTCTGGGTCTTCAATTCTATTCCATTGATCTTCCTGCCTGTCTCTGTACCAATACCATGCAGTTTTTATCACTATTGCTCTGGTGTATAGCTGTAGATCAGGGATGGTGATTCCCCCAGAAGTTCTTTTAATATTGAGTATAGTTTTTCTATCCTGGGTTTTTTGTTACTTTTACTCCAAATGAATTTGGAAATTGCTCTTCCTATCTCTGTGAAGAATTGAATTGGAGTTTTAATGGGGATTGCATTGAATCTGTAGATTGCTTTCGGCAAGATGGCCATTTTTTAATATATTGATCGTGCCAATTCATGAGCATTGGAAATCTTTTCATCTTCTGAGATCTATATACTATACATACTACATAAGACAGGAGAGAGCAGAAGAAAACAAAAAAAAGCAATCTGAATGGATGAATTCAATTCTCTCTCTTCTTGAATAAAGTATAGGATACTTTAAGTTCCTATCTTGACTTTTCTCAATGATAAACTGTAACCTGGGCTTATAAGGTGAACAAACCTTTTTACTCTTTAATGTCACTTTTTGCTGGGGTACTTGTCACAACAAAATAAATTAAACTAGAACACTTTTCCAATCTGAAATTATATTTGCCTTGATGAACATACAAATGACTTTGTATAGAATATTGGTATGATTGAATATGCACATGTATTCACAAGTTCATACAAATGTGTATGTGTGTGTGTGTGTGTGTGTATCTGTGTGTGTACAAATTCCTTTATAGCATAAAAGAACCTAGCACTAATACCACTTAATAGTAGTGGACAGTCTTAGCTTCCAGATCCAATTTCTACCCATTTTTCCAAATTGAAACAAGCTAAAAATAAATCTGCTGGCAAAATAATATGATTCCAAGACTATGGAAGGAAATGTGCAAGATGAGATGTCTGGTGTTACAAAATAACTAAGGAATTATAAGAACTCACAGTGACTGAATATGTCGAAGAAACACAAAAATGGCTGAAAAAAAACCCTTGATTGTCAAAGATGGAATGATTTTCTATGAAAATAAGGCAGTTTTCAATTATGATGTTAAAGATAAAACATTAACAAGTACATACTGATTTAAATTAATAAATAAAAGATGAAAAGATGAGTTTCCTATGCCAAAAGAGTGTAACTATTTGTGTCAATTCTATACTCTCCAGAGATAAATCATAATCTCTAGCTTTTCAGGAAGACTTCGAACTAATGATCTGCTTCAAAGTGTACACTAAATAAGAAAGGAAAAATAACTAATTTTAAGGAAAATCAATGTAACAACACCTCAATGAGGTGATAAAATAAAACCTATCATTGACAAATGGTATCATTAATATATAATGAAATTGACATGTTCCTTTGATTGTCCCCAAATCCACCACTCTGGAGCCAGACACCAACTAAAAAGCATCCTTCAAGGTTTCTAATTAATACCCTTCAAATGAAGCAAATTTACATTGAAAGTCATTGTGACCAAGAAAAGCCAAAGGAGTTATGACCACTGGATGCAGTCAGAGGTCTTGGAAGGAATCCTGGAACAGAAAAAGAACATTAGCTAATGACTAAGCAAAAAGGGTAGGATTTAGTTAATAGCACTTTACCAGAATTGGTTCATTAATTATGATAAATGTACCATATCAATGTAAGATGTCAATAATAAAAAAGTGGAGGATAGTATATAAAAACCTTTTGTTAATAAAAATTCATAATTTTTCTGTAATTTTGAAATTATCCTAAAGTGAGTTGATATTATGCATTTAAAAACATCTTATTAAACTGAAGAGTAAACTGTCAAGCTGCCTAGTTTCTAAAATATAAAATATCAAAACTGACATTAGGTCATTTTAATATTTTGACCTTGAAAGTTACTATTACAAAATAGAAATAAATTACCTGGATACATTTTGATGAAAGTAGCAACATCAAGTATGATATGAAAATGTAAGGTTTTTGTTTATACCTATCTCATGCTGTGTTAAAAAAGACTTTGACAAAATCAGCTTCACCAGGGTTTTTATTTTTATTTTTACTTTTATTTTTATTTATTTATTTTTGGCTCACAGTTCACCATAGCCAAGAGTCCTGATGACAGGAGGTTGACACAAGTACAATCAGAAAGCAACAAGAGATGAATTCTGGTGTTTGACTCCCCTCTACCTTTTTATTTGTCCAACAGTTAACATGATTCTTCCCAAATCAATTAAACTACTTTAGATAATGCCTTAGAGCTATGGCCAGACACCTGTGTCCTTGGAGTTCCCAAATCCTGCCAAGTTGACACTCAATCACAACATTTAGGGCAAGAGTAAGAATAGACAGTTACTTAAACATTTCTCCATATCAATATTTTCTTGAATTGTCTCTGGCCTGTAACTAGGCCTTCCATTTCATAGGTTTGTATCCTCTCTCTCTCTCTCTCTCTCTCTCTCTCTCTCTCTCTCTCTCTCTCTCTCTCTCTCTTTCTCTCTCTCTCTCTCTCTCTCTCTCTCTCTCTCTCTCTCTCTCTTTCTCTGTATGTGTGTGAATATTTTTATTACTCATTTTATTCATTTGCATTTCAAATGGTATGACCTTCAATCCCCCATCTCATCTCCCCTCCCTCTCCCCTTTGCCTCTATGAGGCTGCTTCTCTACCCACTTACCCACTCCCACCTCACTGCTCTAGCATCTCCCTACATTGGGACATCAAAGTTCCACTGAACAAGGGCCTCCCATCCTATTGAGTTCAGATATGGCCATCCTCTTATAAATCCTCATATGTATCTGGAGACATGAATCCCTCCATGCATACTCTTTGGTTGGTGGTTTAGTTCCCTAAATCTTTTGTAGAGGCAGAATAGGATCATATGATTATTGTTTACTCATTTTAATTCAGGCAGTTTACCAAGACATATTAATATAGAACATACTTATAGATGATAGATTAAATTAGTAGGAATTTAAAATAATGAAAGGGATAGTATATTAATATATATATATATATCACATTATAGACACAAATTATAATGCATAATACACTCAAAGACATATTCATATAAAATCTAACATCTGACATAGGTTTCCAATAGAGAAATCTAAAAATATAACAACTGTCGGGACATTTTTCTGAATCCTTAAGTGTATGAATAATTCCTCAAAATAAAAAATTTCTGATAGTTTTAGAATTTTCATTGATTCCAAATTAACTTTTATATAATATAGCAAAGAAGAAAAAAATTCAAGGGTACGTGTAAGGAAAATATCCAATTCATCATTATCTTCTAAAGTGTAACCAAATTGTAATAATGTGATAATAACCAATTATTGATATTAGAAACTCTGGCCTTCTGAAGGAAAGTGTCTTAGAAAGGATGCTTTATGTTATTGTTTATGTATTATGATAAAATCTAATCAAATTTACTACTGGACTGCCACAGCTAAAGGTTAAGATGCTTTCCTAATTATTCAAGAAACCAAGTTATTTTCTCCTCTATTGAGGGCTTCTTCTTCAGGAAACACAAAACACCGAATCTTAGAATCAACGTTTAATTATAAGGAGTCAGTCAAATATCTTAGAAGCAATTCGTTGAAGAACAGTAACCCATTTTTCTCTCAAAGTTTATCTATACTATATAATGAAAAAAAAAGCATTTCCAGTCTTGTCAGTATTACAATACCAAAGTGACAAGCAATGTCAACAGTCAACACATGTGTCTCAGGATGGGATCCATAGCACATACCATTAGTTTTGTTATCCATAAGGTTCAAAATTAGTACCAATAAAACTTAAGAAAAAGCATTTTGTAGTTGAAGGGACCATTGACTGGCAAGGTTGAATCCTGACATTAGAAAACTAAGAAATTTATCTTCTAATTTATCTACATGAAACAAATTCAACCCATTATATTTATCTGATTTCATACATTAAAACTACATTCTCAGAACTCACTGCTGTTAAATACAATATGCTGTAGCTATAGACTAGAAGAATATTTTGCATGCATATAAAATTTCCGTTTATCTAAATGATGGCTACTGGACATTCATTCATATGTGTTTTGTTTAGATGTGCTCTCAAAACTAGATGTGTGGAAATTTTATTCTCCAGACTCATGTGAACAATATTATTTGGAGTTGGAATTTTTGAAGAGTTCACTATGACTAGAGGAGGTTATGAAGGTCAGCTTTACTGGTGGCACTGGTATATTAGAAAAAGTGTGAAATAGAGAAGTGGGTTGGCAGAATGTCTTCTTATTGTTTTTTAATATCCTCTCGTGTTAGAATACATCAAAAATACCCTCAACATATAAATACCAGTGCTAGCCAAGGACTTGAATACCCAATCTACCAAACTATAATCCAAATCAACTTTTTAAAAATATATCAAATGATCTCATATGTATAGGATAAGCAATCAATAATAGATTATCAGGTTCATAAATTATTTCCATGTGTTAAGCTTACTATACATGATAAAAATCGTGATGCTTTGATTCAAGGGTTTTCAAATGTAACCATTAACTGAATTTACAATCTTCACTTGAAATACAAGACTTATACATTGTTAAACATAATGGTAAACAAAAATGATTAGCATATGCCTCAAAAATATCTAATAGTTTAAGAACTTGTTTATAATTTGCAATTCTTAAACTAATGAAGACAACATAAAGGTGTTATAAAGGGGAAAATTTTTACAATAATGTTATTGTATCTGATTTAAAAATGCAGTCAAGGAAAGCTAGTAAGCCACATGCTCTCAAACATAGCAGCTACACTAGAAAAAACAAACAAATAGAAACAGAAAATGACATCCACGAAGGCAGAAATACTTCTAATCTTTGTGTTTGGAAAAGTGTTCGAATTTGAAACTATAACAAGAAGAAAATCAAGATCCAACCCAGTAAAGCAATGTAAAAGACCCCTAATAAACATTTTATTCAAAAGAGAACATATAAATAATCAATTGGCGTAGAAAAAGCTTCTAATCATCAGGGCTAAAAATTTTAGAAGCACGATTAAGAATTATCATTTTTAGAATTATTAGTATTAAAAAAAAGTACTGACAAGAATTGGAAAAGTATGAAAAAAATAAACCCTTGCCCACTGTTGAAAAAAATATAAAGCAGTCTGTCATAGAAACACTGAGTTTGTCTAAAAATCAGAACCAGAATTTCATGATTTAGCATTCCTGAGCTTAATTTTACACAGACTAAAATCTTTAAATCAATATATTAGAAAAGTTTCTACTTGCCTATCTCCATGATAGTACACGTAACAAAAGTCAAGAAATAGAACAGCCTTTGTTCCTATTGAAGCGTAAGCCCATGAAAATGTGACATGTAGGTCCACATCTATAAACACACACACACACACACACACACACACACACACACACACACACAGAGTAGAATAGTATCAAACATTTAAGAGGATATAACCCAGTAATTTGTAGCAATGTAGATAAACTTGAAAGATATAATAACTGAGATGATCCAGACACATAAAAATAAATTATTTCATGTACAATCTTAAGAAAAACTATTTCACAAAAATAATTTGGGTGCATGTCAAAGAAGAAATTGTGATGGATAAAGTCTAAGATGTTCAGATGCATAAACATAAGCAAATATAATATGCAGACAGGAAGTATGTAACATCTCAGACTAGGAAAGTAACTGTTACTCTTTCAAGTTACCAAACTTAAACCTGCAAAGAAATAATAGTAAAAACTTGCCTAATGATATCAAATACTTCTTTTTTATAACAGAAAGCAGAAGGGAAAAAAATGAGCCAGCCTACATTCCTCACCATCCAAGTTTGCTTATCTAAAGTGAAGTGTCCTGTAGGAATTAGGATACTAATAGAAAAGACTGTGCTTCATTTAAACATTATAGCACTGTAGTAGCAGCTTTCTTGCATCTCCTAACATTTCATTTCACATTTGAAAAAGTTGATGGAAAGTCAAAATTGGCATAAAAAGCAATCAAAACAAAAGGCATATCATATTTTGAAGACGTTTTTGAAAATAATATGGACCCATTATCACTGAAATAGTAATGTCTTAAGACTAGGAAGATGTGTCAAGGTTTTTTCTCAAGCTAAATTATAGAACTAAATAAAAACATACATTTCAGTTGTGTTAATAATACTACATCTTTTGGTATTGAAATATCTTAAAAATGTTGTGTGTTGGATGGGAAAGATATCTCAGCAAATAAGGTTGCTAGTCCACAAAGCTAATGTTTGACAAGTTCAGACCCCAAATTCACATGATAAGGGGGAAAGAATGACCGCCTACCTGCTGTATTCTGTCCCACATGTATACCTATACCACCTCACATACACACAGATACAACTAGCAAATAAATACATTTGGATGTTACCAAAAGTTATAATCTTTGTATTTTAATTTTCCCTATATGACATGCATTTGTCAATTTATTGACATAGTCTGTGTTATTTTAGATTCACAAAGTCAATGAAAAATTTCTAAGAAACCTGAGTTTTAAAAACAATTCTACAACAAGTGATAATGTCCTGAATTATTTTCTCAAATATGGTCAAGTACTATTTATAATAGTACTTATAAAGCATATACATGTATATATTTATCAATGAGTTTAAACTTTGTCAGGCTGGAAAATATAAAAATTATAATTTAAGTATAACATATAGTGCTGATTGTGATTATATATAGGGATTAACCAGAGAGGCTAACAGTGCAACAGTGAATGCCAATCAGAACCATAGCCAGTGATTGTGTTATATGCCTATAATGTAGCACTTGGAAATTTGAGGCTGGAAAAGAAAATACATGGCTAGTCTGAGATCCCTAGCAAGTCTTAGGCCACTAGTCTTAAACACATGAAAACCTATTTCAAAAACAGAAGAAATTCAGTAATGGGATAGCTTTTTCTTAATCATGCATTCTTTTTTATCTTCTTAATTTTGAAAGTTAAATGATGGAACATCGTTATTTTTGTGGGTTTTATTGTATATTTTCTTTATTTACATTTCAATTGTTTTCCCCTTTCCAGGTCTCCCCTCAGTAACCCCCTATCTCATCTCCCTTCACACTACCTCTATGAGGGTGCTTCCCCACCCACCCACCCACTCCCTTCTTTCCGCCCTGCCATTCCCCTACACTGAGGCATCAACAGATCTGACATACAACTTTTTCTGATGAAACTTCTATACATTAAAATCTTTCAAAATAGTGTAAAGATTTTAGTGGGCTCTTCACTGTGTTCAGCCCCTTTCTTCATTCATTCATTCTAAATTTTTTGAGCATTAGATTTCCTGGCACCGTACTAAGCACTGAGACATCAAAGGAAAATTAGACATACTGCTTATGATTTAGAATTACAAAGATGATATATGAGGTTGACGGATATTATGATAACTACAATTTATATGTAATGAAATAAATGAATTAAAGAGAAGCCAACAAATCACAGTAAAGGACAGCAGCTTTTTTTTTTCTGGGGGTATCAAGTAGAATTCCATGGCATTGAGTTTGAGTGATATGGAACCAACTTATGTCACACACACACACATGCACACACACACACACACACACACACACACACACACACCATAAACACATAAACACACAAAGGAATAGATAAAATTTATTATTCAAGTTTTAAAGGGGAAATTTTTTTATTTGCTCAAAGAAGACATATTAGAGATCATAAAAGCAAGTCTCCTCCCACCCAGATGAAAGAATTCAGGTCAGAAGAGAAATGGATATAACCATAACCATTCACTATCCCCTCAGCCAGACCTCACCCTTATCTCCTAAAATCTCCAGAACCTTCAGAAAAACATCATAGTACTACAAGCTGGAGTCCAGAATATTAAATGAGACTTTCTAGGGCATTCCAAAATGATGATGGATCTCAAATACAATGTAGATCAGTAAAGATGAAAATGTTAGAACACAGTGACATTAGGGTGTATATCTGAATCAAATTAATTAAGCACAGAGGAAGAAAAAGAACAAAAAGTAATTGTCCCATCTTCTGAAATTTATCATAGAGAGTAAATCTATTCTGACATCACTTTGCTAAAAGAAAATAATCTGGGAAAGGGGCTTATTTGCTGAAGAATAAGAATGAAACAGTGCTATCCCCTGGGTTTTGTTTGAACATATCACATCTGTAATGCCTGCACAACATTAGAAATTTCTAAGAAATTTCAAGACACATCAAGAGAACACACAAATAGTAATTGCAGCCACAAAAGTACCTCAAAATATTTGTCATCATCTCATCTAATGAGGTATATAGAGAAAAGAAAGCTCATTGCCCAAAGCATCATAGTTAAGGTTGTAGCTTTCCTACAAGCTACAAGAAATAATTAGGACAGGGAAGATAGAGACAGAGGGAAAGAATATCAGAGTCATATATTTCATATTTTTCTTCCAGTTAGTTGATGGTGAAGAAAAGCAACACTATCTAGTGATTGTTACAGGAAAAGTATCGATAGAGTAGACAAGTGGATCAGGCATTCTCATTCAATATTGACTGAAAGAAAGCAAAAGAGAATAAATTATTTAGCATTATAGGAAACAAAAGAAAGTGTGCTAGGACACTCTATGACCCTTAGTGTTGGGATTCAACACGAAAGAACATGGTATGTGGCTCCTTTATGAGTGGAGGAAACTGATAGCATATGCCATGTTGTCAGAAAATACAGAAATAAGGAGATAAGGAGAGGAATTTCTTTGTAAACTATTCCAAGGAAGCAATGGTACAGGCTATGCACTAAATAAAAGAATCAGCCTTTCATGGCAAGTACATGAGGTTCAATACAGCACACTAAGTGTTAGAATGGAAGTGGAGTATTGCATCTGTGTATGTCAGTAAAAATATGTCTTCTCAGCTGCTCAAGGACCAGAGCAATCAGTTTGACAGACCTTGTGCAGTGGTAGCCTGATGGTGTCTAACACTTTTACCAGCAGACAAAGCACCCATATCTAGTGAGCTTTCTCCTGTAGCATATTTTGTCACGTTTTCCAAAAGCCATTTGGAGAGAGCATTACCAGCCTCAGTTAATAGCAAATGAAGTCAAGATCACAGAGGTTAATATGAAATGTTCAAGTGCCGATTAATAATATAGCCAAGATCCGAACTCTGCATTCCATGTACTTTTCATTTGCAAAGCTACTTTCCTCTACAAGATTGACTTTATTTTCAGCATCACCTTTAAGTTAGAATTTAGGAAAATATCTTATAAAGTATTACTAGATGCCTTACTTCAATATTTTAGTTTCAAAGAATCTGTCCTAGTCCAGTAGAACGATGATTATAAGTGTTGTTGAAGGAATGGTTCTGAGACACATTTTTTGCCCATTAGCAAGAGGCTGGTATGTTTTCCTAGCACATGCCAATATTTTTTCATTTACTGTCTTAGGTCTGAAGACATCAGAAAGGAATAAAAATAGAACTTGTAACCATCACAGGAGACTATGACTCTAGAATAACATTAGAAGCAAAAATGATTCAAAGTACCATAGAATCTAGAGACTCTCAGGACTAGAGCTCCTGAGTCTTGGTACCCCCAAGATGGTGCAAGGGCTACAGAGAGCTACAGTGAGTTATGAGTCAGTACTAATGCTGCTTTAGGGGTTGGGAAAAATCTGGCTCATGGGAGTTCAAGAAGAAGAAATGCCTGGCTAATTACACTGAATGCTTAGTTCCTTTGATAAATCATTGACATTATTTGAGAATGAAAATAGGTAAATTACTGGCAGAGATGTTAAACTGATTTCAAAGTTCAAGGTGAAACCAGTCATATATTCCATGATTATTTTTATTATTTTCTATATGCATTGACTACTTGATTATGAAAAGTCATATGACCTAAGAATGCTTAATATAGAAAAACATAACAACTGCTTAATCAATAGTTTCCCTCTGTGGTATAATAGTGAACAAGCAAGGATGTTCTGAGGAATTCTTCAGTGTTGATATTACACAGGATTGATGTACCACCTCTAACATGTTCTAAGCAAAGGCTAGACTTTTTGTAAACAGAAGCCATTGTTTCTAGCTTCCCCATAAAACATCTTCATTCAATAAAAAATTTCAAATGGAGTTCACTTAATAAAATCAAATGTCCATGAGAAAAAGACCTGCACACTTACACTGAGCTGATTGTTTTGGGGAATGCTGTCTGAGGGTGGGTTCCGCTTAGCTGTTGGATACTATCTATACATAATAAAATATAAAAGTAAATTACAGATGTTCTCTGAGCTTGAGAGAGAAAAGAAATGAGAAGATATAATTGAACCTGTAAAGGCTTCATTTGTAGATGGGACATTTCCTCCTGGGAAATGAAAGATCTCACAGTAATACAATGAATGTACTTCTGATTTATGGTAATTAATTCGGAATGTGGTTTATCTACCACACTGCTCACTATAGAAGATGAATTGTACAACCGGATTATCTGAGTCTTGGAAGTAAAATTAGCATAACCTTAGCAGAAAGTGAAGTTTTGCACTTTGTCTTCACATTGAAAGCATAGATCAAGCCGTCCTGTCTTATTTCACTGCCCAGAGGTCCAATTATAAAAGGGAAATGAAGCAGAGAAGGAACGGCTTTCCTATGTACTCTTCCATGTCATAGGTTTTTTTGGATATTACACCAAACTTAGGGGAAGATTGAGATGCATTCACGTCATTAATTCTGACCTCAAGATAAGAGTCACATAGGGTAGATAGTGTTCCTTGTGGAAGAATGTTTCCTCATACACAGATCTGAAAAGGAAAAGTGAAGTCCAAAGCACTGTATCATACCTACCACAGTCTCTACTACAGTGATGCTTCGTTAAGATTTTGCCTAACTGAGTTTCTGAGACTCCCTTATTGCAGTTTGGATGCCACTTTGTCTTGGACAGCCTATTCAGGAATCAAATATAACTTATTATATCATAACAGCAAAAGTCGCACTTAACATTTAACCTTCAGCTATTAAAGAAAAACGAATGCTTAACTGGATGTTTTTATATTCTCTATGTGCTGTTACATGGTTACTAATTTTAGTCTTAAATAGTAGAAATCATGTGCTAAAAGTAAAAAGAAATCATGAACTAATCAATGTTACTTAGGAAACGACTGGGAGTTCACTTACACGGTACAATCAAAATCAAATTTAAATAGCCACATAAATGCAGAAAAGTATAAGATATTTAAATGTTCTCTAGTGCTCAAGATTCCATTTTTGAAAAAAAATTCTAAATCAACCATTTGGGGGAAATTTTGTGGTTTCGCATTAGGCTTATTTTCTGTCAAACTAAGAGCAAGACAGAGGTTTCACCCACTGTGCTCTGTGGTAAAGGAGACATAGCTCTCAAGAATCAGCAGCCTCATTGGTTCAGATAGTTGGCAGCAATGAACAGCCTACAGTGTTGGTCACCTGATCCCCAGAGTACAGACATGATTTGACACTGTTTGTTGTGTCTTCTACTGGTATGGCAAACTGCAGTCACGACTATGACATCAGAGTACATTCACATATCTAAAAGTTCTGTATACATACCATGTTATCTTTTCCTCACCATAGCTACGATTTTGGCTTTCTCAGATACTCCTACACGTGGAGTCAGAAAATCCGGTAACTTATTAGATGAAATGTATTTCACTTATTCGTGCATACTGAAGGCCTCTCCATGGCAGATTTGGCCATGGATTCATAGCTCATTTCATATAAACAGAAACATTTCATTATCTGAACAATGGGCTACAGTTTGTTTACTCATTCAACTAGAAAAGGGTATACTTTGGTTGCTCACAAGCTTTTGAAATTAAGAAAAATATTTTCACAAATATGCATTTGCACCTTTTATATAAACCTAACTTTTCAACCCACTTGGGTAAATATTAACCCTTTCACTGGTGGATCCTATGGCAAAAAGAGTTGTAGCTTCAACTCTTTGTCATTCTGTATTGTCAGACTCTCTCTCTCTCTCTCTCTCTCTCTCTCTCTCTCTCTCTCTCTCTC
>NW_021620542.1:2490706-2513352 GCF_004785775.1 Grammomys surdaster
CTCTCTCTCTCTCTCTCTCTCTCTCTCTCTCTCTCTCTCTCTCTCTCTCTCTCTCGTGTGTGTGTGTGTGTGTGTGTCTCCCTCTCTCTCTCTGCCTATCGAATGTGCCATTTTTCATAACTGCTACAGGAAAAACCCAGTTGCTCCCACCCTTGTTAACATCACATGGCATAGAGATTTGAGGGTTGAGGCTACTCTAACCTATTTGGTATCTCATTTTTGTTTAAAAATTTTGCTACCATAATTATATAGAAAATATTTATATCTTCTAATATCTTTGACCATTTCAAAATCAGTTTGCTCATATTTTTTATTGTTGACTTTCAAAACTTCTTTGACTATTTTGGACATGCAATTTGTCAAATTCGTCCTTTCCAAGCTTTTTCTGACGGTCTATGTTAGTCGTCTCATTCTCCTGATGGTGTATTTTTCAGAGTAGAAGTTTTAAGTTTTAATGAAGTCCAGTTCATCAGTTATTCCTTTCATAGATCTTTCCTTTTGTGTTGGAACTAAGATGTTATCATATACTCAAAACCACTTGGATTTTTTTCTTACCAATGAGCTGTTTTGTAGGTCTCCTTTTTAAATCAGTGATCCAAGTTTATTATTTCAAGTAGGAATTAATGTATTTGAAATTTTTTCATATAGGTGTTCAGATATCACAGCACCAAGGAGAGATGCACTCCATAGTTTTGTCTTTTCTCTTTTATCAAAGATCTATTGCCTAAAAGTACATGAGTCATCTTTCTCCTTCTCTATCTGTACTATTGGTCTGATTTTACATGACTTGACTAATACCACACTGTCTTAATTATTGTACCTTTATAGAAAGTCTCAAAGTCAGATAGTATCTGGCCACTGTTTTTAGTTTTATTCTCTGGTGATTTAAAATGTATGAGTCTGTATTCTTTTGTACATAATATCTGAAATCAATTTACAAAAAAAAATGGTATATTGATTAAAATGCATTAGATTGGTAAGACAAGTTTAAAGAACTACAAGTTAATAATCCCTACAGTCTTCTCCATGAATTTGACTTCCTAACCATGTGTCACTCTTATCTTTCATCATTTCAGTTCTCATTTTCTTTACATAGACCTTATAGAAGCTTTGTTAGATGTAAGCACTGTGATTTCTGAAAGTGTGTTGATGTACATTATTATGCATTAAATTCACAATGTATTTTACTGATTTAGGAAGGCAATTTAATGCTATCTATTAAGCTGGTATCCTGTATTTTTGGTGGTTAGTTCAATAAAGGATTAATCATTTTATAAATTTGAAGCATGCCATGAGTTATTGCACTTACGTATTTAGCTTGATTTATATATCATTATTCATTATTCTTCTGTTATATATCATCCAGAAAGCATCAGAAAGTTGCTAGCTGAACTTCAGGAATACACTCTAAAAGGTTCTCTCTTTATGTATTCAAACACAACATGAACTCTCAACATAACTCCCAAAATCATTCCTGAAGTAAAAACAGTCATTTATATTGCATGAGAATGACTTTCATACATAAGATTATTTAGACTCCACCAAGAGCACACCACAGCTCCTTGTAAACACTGTACATCTTTGAATGTTTTCTGCCATTTTAAGACATGGTGATGCTGTCACATTGGAAACAGTCTAATAATTCATCTTGAAAGAAACAGTAGATTGCATCATTGACCATCTACATGATAATGAAATAAGTAGATGTTAAAAATTAAATAGGAATAGAAAATAGTTGAATTAGTAATGTTTTTTACTTGTAAGGATGAGGACATCATATAATTCCCTATAACTATGGGAAAGAGCTGAACATGGTGGCTCTTGCTTATAATCCTAGTTTTGGGAAGAAAGAACAGCTAGATTACTGACAAACCAGCATAGCCTATTTGCCAATTCAAGGTCAATAGGAGGACTTGTCTAAAACAATGAAAATAATGGATAGAACTTCAGAAGCTACATGTGAGGTTATTTTCTGGAATATACATTCAAGTGCACCTGCTCACACACTCACGAACACACACACACACACACACACACACACACACACACATACACACATACACATACACACACGAATGAAGTGAATCTATAAAATTTGTATGTTATTTAAAATGAAATAGCAAGAGTTGCTTGTAACTCTTCGTAGAATGTATAGCCATGATTTGAAAGTAAAACCTTTATATTTCAAACTATGTTGAAAAATCAAAAGTATGGTATGATATGTTATTTTATATGATTACTGAGTCTAAGGCATAGACAGAACAAATGGGAAGATAAGTGGAATGCTCATTGTTATAAAAATAGTAATGATTACATTTTTAAGTAACTTCTTAGTGAGAAAGAACAATTAATAATATTTTCATCACTCTTTAGCAAATACACACTCTGCAATTAACAGAAATATGGCTCAAAAAAAGTTAAAACTTGATTCAGTGGAGTTTATGGATATTCAATGCTTTTAAAATCCCATATTATGAAGAGCAACATTGGGTAGATGACTCTCAGGAAGCAGCACCTTCCAGACATGTCCTAGTTGAGTTTACTACTATTGCTTTGATAAAACCCCATAACCAAAGCAACTAGGGAGAAAGTATGTTTTAGCTTACATTTCCATATCACTGTTCATCATTAAAGCTAGTAAGGATAGTGTGGGACAGAAACTGAAGGAGGGGCCATCTGAAGATCATTCCACCTGGGTATCCATCCCATGTGCAGTCACCAAAGGTAGATGCTAATGTGGATGTCAGGAAGTGCATGCTGACAGGAGCCTGATATAGCTGTCTCCTTAGAGGTCTGCCAGAGCCTGACCATGCTCGCAGCTAACCATTGATCTGATCAAGGGGATCCCAATGGAGGAGTTAGAGAGAAGACTGAAGGAGCTGAAAGGGTTTGAGGCCCCATGGGAAGAGCAATAATACCAACCAACCAGAGCTCCCCAGAGTCTAAATCACCAGCCTGGTAGCACATAGGGAGGGACCCATAACTCCAGCTGCATATGTAGGGGAGAATGGCCTTGTTGGGCATAGGTGAGAGAGGAGATCCTTGGTCCCATGAAGGCTGGATGCCGAGTGTGGGGGGAATTCGAGGGTTAGGAGGTGGGAGTTGGAGGGTTGATCAGGGCACATTCTCATAAAAGCAGGAGGAGGGGGGATGGGAAAGGGCGTTCCTGGGCAGAGAGCAATAGGGAAAAGGGATAACATCTGAAATGTAAATATAATAACCAATAAAAAAAAAAGAAATTCAAACAGGAGCTGAAGCAGAGACCATGGCGGAGTGTTGCATACTGGCTTCTTCCTCATAGCTTGCTCAGCCTGTTTTCTTTTATTTATGTATTTATGCATTTATTCATTCACCTTACATCCTGATAATGAACCCCCATTCCTCCACTCCTCCCAGTCTGACCCTTACAAGTCCCTCCCCCTTTATCTTTTCCCCTTCCCCCCAGAGAAGGGTAAGCCTGGAACCCAAGACTATGAGTCTATGGAGTTATGCAGAGAATTCATGTTGTGCTTGAATAATTAAAGCGGTCACAATAATATAGAGCCTACCACATCAAACACTAAGTAGAAAAATGCTCTTCAGGTTTGGCTTCAACCCAGTCGTATGAAGGCATTTTCTCAATTGAGGCTTCGCCTTCTCTTATGACCATACCATGTATCATGTTAATATAAAATGACCAGCACAAGACACAACAGGAGTAACATACATATGAGTTCACAGAGACTGTGGCAGCAAGCACAAGACCTGCCCAGTTCCAAATGAGAATAACTCCCAGCATTAACAAGGAAAGTGACACAAATTCCCACTACTAACCAATAAATTACTTACAATTGATACCTTTGGAAAGGAAAATCAGTTTTCTACAGTGGAGTGTCACTGGGTATTCCATGTCCATATTCCATGACCAGTAGAAACTGACTAACTGAAAACAGACTCCACGTTGTTTACTTGTTTTTTTAATATTAAATTATAACTAAATACTTTCCCTCCTTTCCCTTTCTTCTTCCAAACCTTCCTATATACCCTTCCTTGTTCTCATTCATGTTCATATCCCTTTGCATTAATTAATTCTTGTTATACAAATATATGTATATACATATATATTCCTAAATACAAGCTGCTTATCTGTACAGTTTTATTTGCATTATGAATTTAAGACTGACCATTTGGTTTTAGACAAAAAACTGATGTGGTCTTCCCTGAGGAAGACTATTTCCTCTACTTTCCCTTTAGTTCTTGTGTACGGTTGAGGCTTTTCCTCCATTTACTTTGGCATGTAGCCTGTTGTCCTTGGTTCTGTTCATGTTTAGGCAGCTGTTTTAGTGAAATTTATAGGAATAGCTTCTGAGATTACTAGAAGACACAGTCTTACAGCAAACTTCTTGATCTTCCAGCTCTGCTTGTAGATGTATCCATTTGGACTGGGTTCCCCATGTCTTCATGATGATTGGTTATGGTCTTCAGTAATGCTCTCTATCTGTTGCAAAGAACATTTTCCTTGATGAGAGTTGAGTAATACGTATGTATGTATGTATGTACATATGTATGTATGTATGTATGTATATATATGTATATATGTATGTATGTTTGCATGTATGTATGTTTGTATGTTTGTGTATAGATACAGATATATGCATACACACATATAGTTTCTATAAGGAAAAGTATTAATAGTGTAATTAAGAATTATGCTGGTTTAGTGCTGGTTGTAGATTATTGAAGATCTATGACTGCAATAGCCCTGAGTTGTTAGCTAGATTTCATTACCAGGAATTATGATTCACTTGCTGGCCCAGCCTTAAGTACAATTAAGAGCAATTATTTACTAACCATATATATATATATATATATATATATATATAGATATTTATATATAAATATAACTATATATATGTATATATATATATATATATATATATATACATATAGTTATATATATACATATGCATGCGATTACTGAACACTTAGGGTTTTTGTACCATAAAATAAGACAATAGTCCTAGTAGAACAATGTTATACACAGGTGTTATAGCTGAATAGGACTGTGGGTGGCTTCATTCTTTGGAAGATTGCACTGTTCCTTCTCGTAATATGACAACTAGTCATTAGGGGAAAAGCATTCGGGTCAGTTCCGGCTCAGAGGCTTCTGGGTTCTGCATCTGAAGTGCTTGGTACCATCAACAACAGGGACTTACCTTGCTCCTGAGAGGGAAAACAAGGGAAATACCATAATGTGTGATGTTTGGGGAGTTGTCCAGACAACTCTAACTAAATAACTCAAAAGAGGACTTTCTCATGTCTGTTGTTGGGTTTTTGTTAGTTGTTTTTTGGCTCTTAAAGAAAGCATAGTTAACCAAGATGGGAAAATCTAATTTATATTACATATGTATATTTATATCTCAACACATACATACACAGAAATTTGTATATATTAAAAATTTAAAATATGTATTGGATTATTAATAAAGAGAAAAAGGAGATAATTTCCTTGTATTTTTTGGAGCATTATACCAATAGAATGGCATATAGGATTTAGAATAAATTGCTTCTTTGTGTTTATCTGTCATCCATCTTTCTATCTGTCAATTCATCATCTATCTATTGATCTTGTGAATAGTATTTTATTAAACACACACACACACTAATCTGAAGACTGGCATATCATTTGAAAACAAAGTCTTCAGCTTTACTTTTTTGAATAACTCAAAATGTAGCCAAAATTAAACTTTGCATTATATATCAGCTTAAGCTGGAGAGATGCCTCACTGGATGAGATAATTGTCATGTTAGCTGGAGGTTCTGGACTTAGATCTCCAGAACTTACATGATGCCAGGTATATTGGTGCATACTTTGTAAGGAGATGGGCTGTGGAGACAGGAGAATCTCCTATAGCTTGTAGAACAGGTAGCCTGGTGTGATACAATGATCACTATGGGATCTTACCTCAAACAAAGTGTATAATAAGAAGAGATGCCCAGGATTGTTTTATAACTTCCACATGGGCACTGTGTTCTATTTGCCCTGGCACTCACACAGCATACCTGCAAGCACACACAAGTACACAAGTAAGCGCATTCCTAAACGCATGTGTGTGTACGTGCATGCGCGCACACACATACCATTAAAGCTAAACATGTTTTTGATAACTGTTCAGTTGTATGTGCCAGGAAGAGAGCAAACAGATAAAACAAAGATCTTCTGACCTAACTAATTACTTTAAAAAAATCTTTCTGTATTTTATTCAAAATCCTATTGTCAGATGAACATACTACATCTCACATACATTTAATTTTAATCAGCACCTTGATCCTTTAAGGAAAATGTGATCACCTTCATGTTACAGTGAGAATATGAAACTTCAAGCAATCCCAAGTCTGACTAAAACTGAAGCATCTAGGAGTTTTCATGGCTGTGTGTCAGTAGCCTTCTGCAGAGCACCTACTGGCCTGATGCTACCTCCTATCATGTGATGTCCACGTCTCTATCCAAGACAGGTTCAGCTTATCTTTGAAAACACTCTCAAGTGTTCCCAGTTCTATCACCACATATGAATATTCACATCCTTGACTTCATGCCGTTTTCTGTTCAGTATTGAATGTTTTTACATTTCTGTTTATGAATTATATGTGCTTGAAGTGTTGCCATTTTAATGCAATTTTGCTTTTCATAATATCTTAAAATTTAACATGCACTGTATTGAATTTTCCACTATATGGTAGAGTATAGTCAGCTATATTGCTGAAATTAGGGCGTCATTCTGTCTAACAGTCATAAAATCAATGGAATTCCAGAGGCATGGGGTCTATTAAAAGGAATAAAAGGTAAATTGAAGATTTCAGACATGTGAATAAATGTCTTAAACAAATAACATAGGAACTGGTTTCTAATGAATCAAAGAATATTGGTTATAATTTAGTTGCTCTATATATTTATTAAGTACTTGAATAAACACCCTTATTTTTTGGTGAATTGTATGAAATTCATGCATGCTGTTTCATTTTCTTTTTCTTTGTCAGACAGAATCTTACTCTCTAGCCAGGCTGTTCTTACAGTGATCTTCCCTCCTCTGACTCCTGGGTGTTGTGATTACAGGCACACTCTATCACAGCTTTCTTGATGTTGTTGTTACATATATCACATATACTCAGAAATGCCTCAGTGAAAGTTAATGTACACCAATCTTATAAATGTGGGTTATCCTCTCAGACTGTTGATAAAACATCTTATCAATGGGAAAGTATTTCAGAGCTGGCTCAAGATTGAAAGGAATTCATTATTGGCATTTTGTGAAAGATTTATGTTCTTAAGAAACACGTGTGTCAGGATGTTAGCAATTTTGGCAGTTTTGTAAGGATTAGTTTGAGAACTCAGAATGGTAGTTCCAAATTGTTGGTAATTTAAAGTAATCAAACCTGTCTGAAACAGCCTTCAAAGGTTGGTTAAACATCTTATAAAATTCATTAGCAAATCCATCTGGACAAGGGTCTTCTCCAGATGGGAAGCATTCATTACTGTACTTCATTGCTTATGGTTTATTATAGGTGGAGTTTATTTTTGGAGGTTTATGATAGTTATATTCAATACATAAACTAAGAAATCATTTATTACCCATTAATATATACTTCTATAATGACTACATATAAAAATGTTAGTGTTATGTTTCTGACATATCTCAACTAACATCGATGTTTGTTTTGTATGTACATTTACAATTTATTTAAAGGTAAAAAAAAAGTGACTGTTTTTAAAAACATTTTATCTCCATTGCTGTCTTTTTAGTGAAATGTAACTTTCTGAATACATAAGTCTTCGTGGAGATTCTTAATTCTATAAACTGACACTTTAATATATTCCTGCTGAATTATAACGAAAGAAAATACTCAAAAGCATATGGAATAAGTCAATAGAATATATGTTCAATTAAAGTAACAAATATTTGTGATTCTTTATTTTATGCAGATATTATAGATTCTAAAAATAAATATTAGTAAAATATAACTAATAGATTAAAAATGGAATAAAATAAAGGGAATTGAAACGTGTAAAATGAAGAAAAAAATTGATACTGAGTACAGTAGCAGTCAAATCAGAAGAGCCCAGCTCTTCCTCCATGTTTTACAAAACTCCAGACATGGAGTGAGGCAGAGAACACTTCTGAAGTACATGAAGAGACCCTTCTAAACAGAAGTAGCTGTATGGGATGATCAGCTCATTCAGAAATATGTACTTGTCTTTCCTTACACTGGCAGGGAAGTATTGGTGGTTCTGATTTTCTCGACGTAAAATTAGAGACATACAAAGCATAGATTCTACTGCCCTTATGCCAGAAAACTAGAAAGCTCTTCTAGCTTCTGGTCTAGTTTCCTTAAATTCTCCATTCAGCCAAGCACGGAAGTATATCAACAAAATATGCATCAGAGGCCCTACCAGCCTCCACTGTGTGACCTCACAGAGATTAAGAAGCAGACAGTGGAAGGTAGCTGCTCGAAAATTTGGGTATGTCTTGAGGACATATACGTACCTGATGTTTTTTCTCAGGGGATGTAAATGCTCTCTATATATCAAGTTGCTAAGAGCACCTCAAGGCTGTCCTCATCTACTCATGTCAAAGCAGTTGCTGTTGGCCTCTGCCCTTGACCTGTGTCATTTAATAGTACTTTGTTCTCACTCATAACCAAGGGTCATATTGTGTAATGAATCACCTCTTTGACTTTCTTGAAAAATAAAGAAATGAAAAGAAATAGATGAGATCTGCACATTAGGACATATGATCCAAAAGTGAATCACATAAGTTCTCATCAGCCCAGGTTCAAAAATAAACATCGAATGCTCCTGACAAAATTACTAAAAAGGCCACCGTGTACTGCTGACAGATTTCACTTAGGTTTAAAATGTTAGAGAGGCTAAAACAACATTAGACAAGGACATTACACTGAGATACAGCCTCTTTCCTCTAGGACTGAAGCACTCTTTTATTTTCCTGAGGAATTTGTCATACTAAATACACCTCAGGAGTTTCTACCCACAGAGCATAAGACAGGGTGTTGGATTGCTCAGCTCAGTCCCCTTTATAGCCTGTGGATATGGTGATGTAGCAGAGCCCTGCTTTTATAGAAACACATACACAAATGCATGCACATGACTGTACACACAGACACATACACACACACACACACACACACACACACACACACACACACACACACAGCTGTTCTACTCATTGCTGTCACAAACAATTTGCCTGAAGGGAAGAAGGTGATCAATGAGTATCTGCAATAATTCAAACCTTAAAGGGGACACATGTGTGTCATTTATTACATATTTATTACATATAATTGACCTTCAGATGATAGCAAGCCTGGAAGAAGGAAAAGAATACAATAATATAATCAGGAACAACATATCCTATTCAATCTTCCTGATTCTAAAATATGTGGTCTCTAGACCACCCCAGGCCAGAGGAGGAATTAAGCATTGTAAGACTCTGAATTGGCTAATGGAAGCTTGAGAACTGGTGTGCATTGAAGATCAATTGAGATTAGGGACGATATAGGAGCCACAACTGATAAACGTGAGCTGGGACAGAGTTTCCTCTTCTTTGGGTGGGTCTAAAGGCATGTCAGCCTAATATACCGTCTGTTAGTGAAACTCATAGTCCATCTCTCATGTTGCAAAGGAATCCAGATCATTTTTGAGAAGATAAGTCCAAACATAATTGATTATGCAAATGAAGTCTTCTACCGAGCACAACTAAGATCTAAACTTCTGACACAATTGGGAACTCATAAAATTTTAAAAAAAATTAATGTGGATCACTGGTAAATAGTCACCAAATTTGAATTTAAAAATCATGAAATAGTAGGTTTTGAGATTCGGAGAGGTTTTCAAAAACTATGTGTGTGTGTTTCAAGTTACAAAAGATATTGCTGACTTATATTTGACAGAGATAGTTGTGAACATTTTTAGTACCAGAACTGATGAAGCATAGAAGGCTGAATGCCAAGGTTCTCTGGTTAACCAGATTAGCCTACTTGACAAGTTTCAAACTAATGAGAAACTCTTTCAATAACAGAGTGATTCGCTAAACATCCCAGTGTAAAAGCATTTGTCATACATAACCACATAAACTCAACTCCTAAATACACATGGAAGGAGAAAACCCAGTCATATACATTGTTCTCTGACATATCTCAGCTGTCCTGGAACTTCCTATATTCTAGAGAATAATCTTGGAATTTTGGGACTATGTCTCTACTTTCCAGATGATAAGTATACAGGTATGTGTCACCAAGCTTGGTGAATGTATTGATGTACTATGGATCAAACCTAAGGTTTCATATTCATTATATAAGCACTCTCCCAATTGATTTATATTTTTAGCCTCAGCTACATAATTACAATGGTTTCATTTTTTTCTGTATAATACTGGAGTGGATCCAAATACATTACATAGTATCTTAAATATTGATATACAAACCAAGTGAGTCAAAAGAAATGCCTTCTTGTGGTCATTACAGAGAACTTGGCCTCATACACTCTATGGATATTCTTGAAAGATGTGTAATTCTATCTAATATTCACATAGTGGATTATCTAAAGCTTGTTTCCTTCTATAATATATCTGCTTTGCTTGAAAATAGCAAATACCTCAGGGTGTCCTCATGAGGGTCCTAGAACATGCAGAATTTGTGGGAACAAGGGTCTAAGAAGTGCATGTGATAAAAGGCTTATCATATACTTCAAAGTTAAAAAAAAAGGATTCAGAATAGGCAGTGGCAAAAAAAGACACTGTGTACAATGAGACCAAAAAGGCCTTCATAGAGAGGATTAGAAGCTCAAATAGAGCAAAAGTTACAGATATTCTTTTAAGAGACAGAGGTCACTAGAAATTTGGAATTATACTTGTTTTTTGTCTTTTGCTCTATTGTATTTTTAAAAATTATTCTTCAATCTTTTTTTTTACAGTGCAGACTTTATTCCCCTCCCAGTCCATCTTCCAACTGTACTACGTCCCACATCTCCTTCCCATCTCAACCCCTGTCTCCAAGAGGATTCTCACACCTCCAACCCCACCTCACCAGACATCCCTACTCCCTAGGTCCCCAAAGTTCAGTGTATCTTCTCTCACTGAGTCCAGAACTTGCAGTTCTCTGCTGTATATGTGTTGGGGGCCTCATATCAGATGGTGTATGCTACCTGGTTGGTGGCTCAGTATCTGACAGATCCTAGGGGGGGGTCCAGTTTAGTTGAGACTACTGGTCTTGCTATAGGGTTGCCCTCCTCCTCAGCTTCTTCCAGCTTATCCCCAATTCAACCACAGGGGTCACCAGCTTCTGTCCATTGGTTGAGTGTAAATATCTGTATCTGATTCTTTCAGCAGTTTGTTAGACCTTTTGAAGGGCAGTCATGATAGGCCCCTTTTTCTAAGTACACCATAGCATCACCATACATATTTTAAAAATTACAGAATGACCAGAAAATATAGAAAGCTTCCTAACAACCTATCAAACACAGACACATACTTTCTGCTTTCTTCCCACTTCTGAGTATCTCATAACATCATACACCTTCCATTTGACCTACCTTAAATTTGAATCAAATACTTTTTTTTTCGCAGCCCTTACTTTGTTGCCCAAGGTATTTCTGTTAGACAGATCTTTGTAAATTTCTAAGCAATTATGCTGTAAATGGGCAGAATTGCTTTGATACTGGGAAATATTATCCATGGTAGAAGAGATGGGTTAGACTCTGAGCTTCATTGTTCCTATGTAAGTTTTATTTACTTTGTTTTATTTTAAATTGAATATTTTATTTATTTACATCCCAGATGTCATCTCCTTTCTCCATTTCCCCTCTCTAGAACCCCCATCCCATCTCCCCTCCTCCTTTTTGCTTTTATACCATTTTAATTACAAGCATGTATTAAGGTCAGTTCTAGGTTGAGGATATAGCAATACAATAGATGAAAATAGCCAAGAAACAAGCAAGACAATAAATACAAATAGTCAAAGAACAACCAAGGCATTAAACCCAATTACATGAAAATTTCCATGATAATTGTTTCTAAGGGCTTATCAGGATGACCAAAATATCTGAGCCTACTTCCCTCTCCTAGCCCAAAGTCATTTCCATGTCTGAATCTTACTTCCTTGTTCTAGCCTAAAATTTAGATTCCTGTCTCAAATTACTTCATTGTTCTAGCCTAATGTCAGATTCCTGCCTGAAGCCTACTTCCTTGTCCTTGGTTAGTGTCATCTTTCTGCCAAGCAGCCCATTTCCTTGCCCTTGTCCCATGTCAGATTCTTTCCAACCAACCCCAGAGGCTCTCTGTCTCTCCCCCTTTTTTATTTCATTAACAAGACTGAGCCTGTCTTAGGTCATTCTGACAAGAATGTCTTCCTTACCCATCATGGAATATGCATTATCCAAAGCATATCCAAAGCACTTATGTCTTAGGTTGGTAAGACTCTGTGCAGAATCTTCCCCATCATTGGCTTGCCAGCTGTTAATTTAATAACTCTGTCTAGGGGTCCATTTTCAGGTTTAAGTCATGTAATTTGGCTACCAACATGTTGATATTGTTAAAGACAAGTTTTAACAAGATGGGCAGGAATAAAATTATTCCCAGGACAAAAAGGGCTAGCATGATCAAGCTATATATGCCATTCTTGAAGCTTGACCAAAATAGGAATACTGACCTCAGGCCATGGATAATTTAATCTCCAGTATCTACTGCATCAACGCTCAGCAGAGCAGCATTCTTGAAATTCATAAGCTCACTATGTAAAATTAAAACATCCAGAGAGGTGTTAGAATTATGCCAAATACACTGCAAGTGTCTTTAAACTTCTTCCTAATTATAATGACTACCACTGTAAATTTTAGAACTATCATGAATCCATTGGTCTTTTGCATGATACTCGAGATGCTGATGCCAGGACAAAGAATGATACTGACCTGTGAGGTTGCTGAGTGCCCTGACAATGGTGACTGGAAAGCTGTATTGGACATATGTTCCCAACTCACCATTGCTTACCTATACCCCTGATGAGACAAGCTGCCTTGCCTCAAGTTTTTAGACCTTGTGGAACAGAGAATCAAAAAAGAAGTTATAATACCTCTTATATTGTTATTAAATGTGACCAGTTATTCAGACTCAATCATGGACTGGTCTAGAAATCAATCCAATATTGGAAATAACTGTCTTCATTTGGAAGTCTGGTTCTGGACATTTTCAGAGACATATTGAAATTAACTTCAGTTCTCTATGATGTTATTTAGCAGGAGATAAAGTTGGGGCAGGATCTGAATTTCAAACACGTATTAGCACATGTGTTAATGCTCTTTTAATTGTCAAATTAAAAATAATTTTGTTTCTTCTACAGTATTAAATATAAGTTGCATTGATTGTACACCTCTAATTGTGTTTGTGTTTTCTTTCCTTTTTGTACCTGTTCAGACACTTAATATGAAAGTGTACATACAACCAGCCTCATATTTGGGTAATTTTCTCATTGGCAAAAATGACTAACTCAAATGTACACTGAAATCAGTTTATTTTCTCCAGTCTAATGCAGACTTTTAGAACATGTCACCAGGTTTTGAGAGATTGGGAGATGCATTTACTATGCAAAGAATTTAGAGTTAGAAAATCTACATTCAAAACTTGGCTGCGTCCATCTGCTTCTCCCATAAAGTACAACTCATTTCCTACTGTGTCTATCACAGTGAGTCCATTCAGCAGCTAAAGAGGCCATGGGGCTTCCTTTTGTTTATTTTGTTTTTAACAGAGTTTTAAATCTTCACACTTAATACTTAAACATAATAAAAAGAAATAAACAACCAAAGAAAATTTGCTCTTTTCATAATCCACTGATTCTATTTGATGTCACCATCAGCAACTCATTTTCAGAGAGGAAGCTCTGGATTCCTAGCATACTTTCAACACTACAACTTTGCAGAATGCTTCTAGAAATCCTCAGACTTGCATAGCAATAGTCTTCAATTACCACTTGCTAGGCATGTCTTAATACTATAATTAGTAGTTCCTCTTCATTAAATAGATATATCTAATAGGTTGAGTGGATTCTACTCCTGGCATGTTATAACAGCCATCTTTATATTAAACTCTGAATGTGAGGCACAGTGCTCTTATGTTCAGATGTACTACAGTGAAGAAAATGCTTAGTTTAAAAATAATTTTTTTTAAAAATTCTTCTAAACCAAAGGACAGTAAGAAATCTGAACATGTTAACTTTCCTTCAAATTACACTGTGCTGAGAAGCTGGAGGATTGATTCTATTACAGAAAAGGGGAATACAGATGAAGAGAAATTTTTAAAGGTTGTTCTAGTATAAAATCAGAGCATTATTCTGAACTGAGGTATATAACTTGCCATTTTGACATGTTGAGAACATTCAGTACATTTTTGTTCTGGCCAATATCAACATGTCTTTGTAGCTCTCCTACCTGTGTTATCCTCTCTAATCTGTGCTTCATGGAATCTTCTCTCTAATCCTTTAATGATTCTGCCACATCTGTAAAATACAGACAAGGGCTCCTCACCTTTCTCTTCTTTTCCTACAATCTACATAGACAAAGACTTTGTCCTCTCAACATAGTCCCTGGAAAGATGTGCATGTCAATATATTCCTTCCTATACTTAGTGGTCAGTGAAATTTTGATGTGGCATAAATTAAGCTACGTGGCCTTCACCCCTCCTGAATACTTCTTGGTATCTATCTTCTCTTAGAAGATATTTCATTCTTGAGTCTTTGTTCCAAGGGATCCATCAACATCAAGTGGTTATATGTGCTGTAGTTAATAACATTTGCCCTGTATGTATACATGCTATAGTGAAGAATCTTTGCCTCTCTTTACTTCTGAAAGAGTTAAAACATTTATGACTGTCAGATTTTTTAACTGTCTTTCCAGACTTCAAACCATCATCCTAAGATGCTGCATGGTTGTTGTGGGAAATCCAATAGCTTTGTACGGATTTACCTTACCTAGAGTGTAGCATTGCTGCTGTTTTCAATATTCCCTCTGTTCTTTCCTATTGCTATTTTGATTATCATATGTGTTACTAAAGTCTTCTTTCATTGAATATGGTTAGAAATCTTTGCACATCACATACCTAGATAATCTTGAGTAGACTTCAGCCATTATTACGAGAACAAACAAAAAAGCAAACAAATAAGTAAACACACTTCTGAGCAGATTTCTGATAGAGTTCATGGAGCAGTTTGTAGGATCTACATATTTGCATACTAATAAAAGTAAAGCTTTTCTTAGCATGAATGTATGAGTGTTTCTGTATTAAAAGTGCTTGAGTAGTCCAAGGTTGTTAAGAACTTCAGTACTAAGTTTCAAGAAGTCATTATAATGCTGAAGAATAATCAATGGGCAGATTTTATTTCAGTAAATAAAAGAATATTTATATTAGTCAATACCAAAAATAGATGTTGTCTATTCTCTATGAAAATAATTCATTCATTAATTGATGTTATACTGAGTTCCTCTGATATATTCTCTGAGTGTCACAGCTAGAGAAACCATTGCTTGAGTGATGATACCACAAAGTCACTGATATCCATAAGATGGCAATTTTTCACTGAGTTATGCTGATACCCATTTCACAGCCCATTTCTTTTTGAAATGACACATTTTCTACCATTGATGGCCCTGTTGTTCAACAGGATTGCTACTGACTATGTACAACCAAGTAGCACTTAAAATGTGACAAACCCAAACTGTTCTGTTATGTGAGAGAAAAAAAACAGTATTGAGGACTATGTGAAAAATAAACATGTAAAATATTATAGGAACATTTTATTGATTAGATATTGAAAACATGATGTTTGGCATGCTGGGCTTGATAAATATATCTCTTAAATCTTGATCCATTATTTTATTTTATAATATATTTATAAAAACACAGAGATTTGCATTTAAGACTTTATTTCCTATAGACAATACTGATATAAGAATACCTTTAAAGGAGTATTTTCAAGTCAGATACAGTCATGGAGTCTACACTCTGATCACTTGGTAGGTTAAGGCGTAGAATCAGGAGATTATGGCAGCCTGGGCTACATACCAAGGGCCTACTTGTTACACAGCTAAAATAAAAACAGAACCCTCTTTTTCTTATTTTCATGAATACTTATTGTTGAAATACACTCAAAGCCATTCTTAGCGAAGTACACCATATGATGCCATCTGTCTTTGCATTTGTAACAATCATTCTTTGCATGTGAGAGGATTTCTGACCTCCTTAAGCTTGCTTTGTAAAGCCCTATAATCCATACTGTCCACCAAAGCATATAACTTGCTTTTTTTTCTTTACTTTTTTTTTATCTACACATAGGCCTATTTATTAATGCCAAAGCTCATGGGAAAATAAATGGAAGTAATTATAATTAAATGAGCAGCAATAATTAGCTTTTAAAATATTCTTTATCATTTGTACCCCTAAAACAAATGAAAATTAGTAAACGTATTCATTTGTTTCCTGTCTCTGTGGCCAAATAACTGATGAGTCAACTTAAAAGCCTCAAATGCTTCTTCTGGCTAAAAATCCCAAAGGATTCAGTGCATCATGGTGAGCAGTGTGTGGTAAGACTAGTGAAGCAGCAGAGAAGATTTGTTCACACCTGGCAGAGAGAATGCACAGAAACTAAAACTATAGCAGCCATGGATGAAAACCCCAGACTCATTTTCCTTAGGTAGACATCCTTTGCCAGTTTCCAGGACTGCCCAAAATATGGCTACTAGTTGTGGACCAAACATTCACAATAAGATTCTTAAGAGAAGTTAGGAATTCAAACTGCATCAGTGACAAAAACAAGACAACTACAACACTGACAGACTCAGGAACTCTGGAATTTACTGATAATTTTAATGAAATCTAAGTCCTAGGCACCTCATTTCCTAGTAAGATTAGATTTTTTTTTGTCTCCTTCTGTTGCTGTTTATTTTGTTTTGTTTTGTTTTGAGATAGGGTCTCACTACTTAGCATTGAATCACCAGGAATTATACATCAGGCTAGCCTCAAATTTAAAAAGAACACCTCTGTCCTTTGTCTTTAATGTTGGGATTAAAGGCTTACATTTCCAAGCTCAGATTCCGTTATGTCAGGTAACCCTCCCTATTTATTGCATGCACACCTGCACTCACACAGTTGTGTGAAAACACAAACACACACACACACACAGAGAGAGAGAGAGAGAGAGAGAGAGAGAGAGAGAGACAGAGAGAGAGAGAGACAGAGACAGAGAGAGAGAGACAGAGACAGAGACAGAGAGAGAAAGAAAGAGACAGAGACAGAGACAGAGACAGAGACAGAGACAGGAAGAGTTCACTGCTTATAATACGATTTTCCTTATCTTCCCATCTTTCTAGTTTCTCTCCTTTATCACAGGTGGTCTCTAAAAGTTAAGCTAGATTGTCCTTCGGGCAAACCCCAGCTCTTTTCCTCATGCAAAGATATTCACTTTTATTGTCTCTCCCATTACGATGAATGTATGAGGCTGGAATTAATAGGGTACCTACCACAGGTTTCCTTAGTTGATTGCCTATATGGCTAAGGGTGTTAACACAAAAGGATATTAAAACCGGAATAAAAGAAATTACATCATTTCAAATAGAAAATATTTTAACATGAGGTCCCATAAAATAAAGTAAACATTCTAAAAAGTGAAGCCTATAAACATCAGGAAGATGGATAAGTTGACACCTCATTCTGCATATCTCTGTTTAATAATATTATATTTCATTTCCCATGCTAAGAAAACAGCCATTACCCAAAGCAGCCACTCGTAAACAGGCCTTGTGAACAGATTGCATCCTTGTTGGTGGTATGATAATTGAAATAAGTTTTCTAGTCTTTTATGAGAAAATACCAGATGTATAAAATACCTATTAATCAACTCTCTTACTTTTGCAAATACAAGATTCAGAACTGATGGCTATTAATGAATAAATTCTGCAATGGAAAGGAGAACTGCAGGAACACACCAGAGAATCAGTTAAGCCATCGCCAGCAGCCTGCTTTTGCACTGTTACTGCTTCAGTAGGGAACAATAGGACCCCTCTTATGGACCCTGTGAGGAAACACTAATGTCCACTCCCCGTAATGCCTGGTAAGTCATTTGTGTCCTAAAATAAGACTAGATGAATTGAATGGCTTTCCTTGGATACTTCCCTTCATAATCTATAATGCCAGCCTCCTGTACAATTAAACAAAGACTCGATGCTCACTAGATCCATACCACAACCAGTCCACCCTTTCTAACACAAACACATAATGCTGGGAGCACAGCACAATTCAACATAGAACACTTGCTTAACAAGTGAAAGGCCATGGATAAATTCCCAGCCATCGCAAAATCAAAGAGAAATCTGTTCTCTGTGTGTAATATATATTTGCATATATATACAAATAAATAAACAAGATTATTATGAACAAGTTTATAACCCATAGGAAGGAAGAGCACAATAGAGATACTAGTCTAGGAAAGAAATATTGAAATTACATGTGTTTTCCCTTGTGTTATGAAAATTAGCTTTTGGGATAAAACCACACAAACTCTTTTTCTCTTGGTGAGAAATGAAAGAAAAGTATTCCTAGAAGTGGGAATAGGCTGCTTTAAAAAACAAACTTTTCATTTTCTTTTTGAATCATGATTCACTCTCTTCCCTGAGCAGTGCCTCTAGAGGCAGGAGTACTCACTTCCTGTTGCTAGGCCTCTTCCAAATTTCAAGTTCAGGGCTTTGCTGACAGTCTAATTTTATCTTCCCAGTGACCTCAATTATGTTACTGGTTTCTTTTTGTTTCTTTATTATTATCATTATTCTGAAAGTCATGAATAAGATTTTATCTATATTCCTAATTTGCATAGGTAGCATTTATCTAAAATATATCTTACAATATCATGTCAAAGTAGTATTTCTCCCTGAATTGTCTGGCTTCCATTCCAGTGTCTGACTTAAATTTTCAACATGTACAGTAAACATCAGGTGTCATGTGAGATGTGAAATTTGCTCATGCTTTGCAACTCATTTAACATGGTTCCTTCAAGACATAAGGTTGGAGATTCCTTTCCTCTTTTCCATTGCTTTTTCTAAGTTCATCTTCCCTAGATGCATCATCATCTCTCATCCACTGCCCTTGTTTATAAAATTGTAGTCATACTTTTTTTTAAATTCAAGACCCAGATGTGTTTTTTAATATACAAGTCCCCAACTTCACTTTTCTGCTCTGACTTATTCTGAATTTCCTGTTGCAAGATACTTGTTGAAATGTTTGTCCATTGGAAACATGAGAAGCCCCAGTAGCAGAAGCATTAGTATCACTTGAACACTAACAAAGAGTATATTTTCCTCTACATTTGAGAGCTGATGTGCTATTACTGTGCTCTTCCTTTATTCAAAGCTTGTAAGAGTTCTCTGTCACAAGAAAGAATGGCTCTTAATATATGATCTGTGTTCTCTATTTGAACTTCCAGTTCTCTAAGGTCTGTCTCACAGATAGACGTATTGAGGGAGGTGAAGGACTATCTGTAACAAGGAGGCCTCTCCAGAAAATATCCTACTGTGACATGTTAACTCACCTTCCACAGGGGCTACGTAGCCCTGTAGAACGTGTTTTCATGCAGCAAATGTATATTTCTGCTATGTATACTTGAACAGACTCTGCAAGTCTTGTCTCCCACTTAGTCCCTTATGATAAAACAATTGCAAATCTAGGAGCCAAGAATCAAGGTTTTTCTGCCCAAACTGGCAGCCATTGTTTTCAGAAGTTTTCTCTAACTATTTTTCTTGTTTCAGGCAGGGTAAAAGTTTCCATGAATCGATACCTTATACAACATCAGAATCATTTGTAAGAGAGAGAATCTTTCAAACTACATCTTTTTTTTTCCAAGAGTCACCACAATAAATTTTTAACATGGATTTTCAACTATTGAGAATCCTGATAAAAAAGAAACAAAGTCCATGATTCCTTTAAGTAAGCCTTTTGGAAATGTTAAATATGACTCCTAAATTCTTTCCGAGAAAGTCTGTTATCCACAAAGTATCTGAAATATTACTTGTATGTTCACAAACACTATACTCTTTCTTCTGTGTGTTTGTGTACACATGTGCACTAATGTACACACTTATAAGGACATATTGGTATCATTTCTCAGAAATTTTATGGTTGTTTTTGTGTGTGTATTTGTGTGATAAGGTTTTATTTAGGCCTGAAACTCACCAATTAGACTAGGCTTCATGCCCAGTGAGCTCCAGGGATCTGCCAGTCTCTGCCTCCTCGGTGCTGAGATTACAGGTGTGCACACCATGTGCAACTGTTTTACATGGATTAGGGGGAACAAGCTTAAGTCTCCTGCAAGCAAGGAAATAGAATTCTTTCTCCAGCCCACATCTCTTCCTTTCTTATGCACATAGAGTGGAAGCTCGTAATTGTTTCAAAGTAATACATTTGGCTAGGGTTGCTGTTGTCTAATATAAACTCTCTACTAAAATAAGCAAGCTTTATTGTTATTCCAGCATTATACAATCTTAGTTAGCTAAGAAACATTTTTAAAAATAAAGGTGAGTTAGAATACCCTTTCAAATTATACTTACTTGCTATAAAAAGTCTAATGTTATTACACTGTTCAATATAATTCTGACTTCTTAATGCTTCTCAGATATAAGCTATCATCACTGATTCTACAATATGACATCACTGCGTCCTGAGGCTTAACAGCTATTGCACAGAGTAGTATCCTCAATTGCTGTTATTTGTCTTTTTAAAATTAGAAGCTTGCAATGAATTAAATGAAAAGCTAACCAGAACAGCAATACATATTACAAACCATAATAAGCAGACTCTAATGTGTATCCTAGGGTTTCACGTGATGTCATAATCTACTACTGCAAATTTAATAGTACTGCTGCCTGGAAGCTAGACTATTATAGTATGTTTAATTTCACTAAGATGTAAATTACATGCTTCAGCCGTATATAATACTGGCTACTGTCACTTTCAGTTGTCAGGCTTTCTAATGTTGACAGCTGTTTTACTAATCTAGAAGCCTGACATAGTTAGGCAGTTCAGTATGGGAATGTGGAGGTGTGCACAATAGGTATGTGTATGTTGATGCACATTTATTATGTGCTTCTGTACATGTCTGTACATCTCGTCGTGTGCATGCATGTGTTTGCTCATGTGCATATGTTCTCTCTCTCTCTCTCTCTGTCTCTCTCTGTCTCTCTCTCTGTCTCTCTCTCTCTCTCTGTCTCTCTCTCTCTGTCTCTCTCTCTCTGTCTCTCTCTCTCTGTCTCTCTGTCTCTCTCTCTCTGTCTCTCTCTCTCTCTCTCTCTCTCTCTCTCTCTCTCTTTGTGTGTGTGTGTGTGTGTGTGTGTTAATATGTGTAGTAGTCTTTATTACTTTGGAAATTTTTTCATTGCCTCTGAAACAAACAGTCAACTTACTTTAACCTGGGTTTGTTTTCCTACTTTTTGAAAATTCCTATTTTAAGCAGAGGACTAAATGCTCCCCAAATTATATTGTGTTTACCTTTGCTGGTATATAAGTGTTTCAAAGGTTTCTTAAAAACAACTCTTCCTGAGAACACTCATCCTTGACGTCCCTAATAGTTTGCAAAGGTCAATTTTGCCCTTACACAGATTTGTTTAAATATCAATTAAATTCTAACATTGAAGCATTATATCGCTCTTAAATTAAGGACCTGAAACATTTCGTCCTCGGGTTTGGTCTTTGGACACTGGGACCAACTTTTTCATCCTCAACTAAAGTTTCATGCGAAGAACTTAGCCATTATTCTGGGTACCTCCATGAAAAATGGAAGCCAAATTGTATGCTGTGTGTACATTCCTGGCCCTGTCAAGACAACTTTTCTTCTGGATTCTATCTTCCATTGTTTTAGTTTCCCACTGCACCAAGAAGCCTGGTAATGTTATTACCTTTGCAGAATTTAGTTTTCTGTTTCCATAAATAGGGAAGTCTGATAGATATTCCAAAGGTTCTCTTTCACTTTGACTGTGATGATCCACAATCTACAAGTATTCACTGCTTGTTTTAGATTCCTAGAAAATAATGAAGAGACAAAGAGGCCCTTAAAGGATGGATTTTCTTACACAAATCTGATACTCACAAGACCAAGTTTATTACAGTTTGGTTTTGCAAGTGGGAATAAGGAAAACCACAGAACCAGAGCAGTTTACTGAAAGTTATACAAAGAAGAGCATGCCTACAACCACCACCATGCTAAATGGAGAAATAGCCAAAGTCTCAAAGCTGTAACAAGTATGTCACATTTCCAAATGAAAATGAGATTATTAAGCATTATTTCATCCTTAGGGTTCTTATAATGAATCAGAAAACTGATGCTAATTTCCTACAGACTTAGAAAACAGGTGTTTTCTAAATCTGGATTGCACTTGACAGGTTTTCATAGTCTTCTGTTTTCCAACGATTGGTTGAAACATTTTGGCAAGTTACTTTTGCTCTCAAGGATACATGTGGGAAAATGAGGAGATTTTATTAGTTTTGGAGGAGTTAGATGGCAGAATATAAGTATTTTCAGCAAAAACACTAGAATTATTAAATGGAGAATAGAACAACAGGAAAAAAAGG
>NW_021620542.1:2513452-2528644 GCF_004785775.1 Grammomys surdaster
CGCCGTTGGACGAGGTTTACCGTAGGGGAGGGTAGGGGATGGGAGGGGAGGGGAGGGGATGGGAGGGGAGGGGAGGGGAAAGAAGACAGAAGATCATAAGATCCTGAATGTAGATGGTAGAAAAAGAGGTGAAATTGAAGCAGTGTGATTTGTGTATATATTGGTTCAGAGTTCTATCATATTTGCTTGTAGAAGTCAACCTTGAAATGTATCATCTTTCTTAGTATCCCTAAGGCAGCATGGAACAGTTTGTTGTCTTGGTACCAAGGAACAAGGGAGATAGGCTTAATCTTACCTGTCACTTTTTTCTTAGGATCACTACACATTTGAGTGTGTAGTTCAAATTGCATTTCTGATCTGTACTGTTTCTTTCTCAATTTAACAATGAAAATACTAGTAGAATGAAGTTGGAAACTCTCAGTTTCAAAGAAGTCTTATTTTCACATATAGAAAATTTGCTGTGGCTCAATGTCTTCAATTTCTACACTTCAGAAACTAAATATACCAAGCATACCTTATCTGAACCTCACTCTAGTTCAAATGTCACTGAGTCTGACTTTTGAACATACTCTGAATCTTGTAGTAGGGGCTAGTAAAATTATTCCAGGTATTCAAGGAGACTAATGAGGACTAAGTACAAAGAACCTCTAGCTGTAGAACCCTGTGCCTGCCTGTGGTAGAAAATTAGATAACATCTTATGATCAATTATCTTTTTTCCTCTTAAAACTGAGTTGTAAAATACTTTGATGCCAATTTAATGTTTGTACTATTTGTGGCAATAAATCATCACTGTGGTGCTTTCTCTTCTCCTTGCAAACTCCTGAGCTCTGAGAACAATGTGAATGCACCATTGTAGTATAAAGACCACTTAAAAAGGAAGACCTTTGCTGAGTATTAAGTACATTATCCTTATTAGAATTACACTCTGAGGTTTAGTATCCATAGAATATTGGAGCGTAGTCCATTTTCTTAAAATAGATTAACTCCTTTGACCATATAAATAAATTATTATCCATACCTTCCTAAAGTTGATAAATAAACAGGAAAAAATCATAATGATCATTTTCTGTTCAACCTAAGAAGAGAAATGCCCACACCTGATAAATTAAAGCTAGTCAGAAATCCTATGGTTGAGATAGTCTTAGATACTAGGGGCAAATTTGTTAGTACTGCTGGTTAGCTGCATTGGCCTGCTGCCTAGATAGCTGCCTTCTCACTGTGTTTATACTCACTGACAAATGCTACTGCCAACTTTAGCTAGAGAAGCCTCTCCTTGAAATGAAATATGATAACAGCAAAGACTCAAGGTTACTCACAGTCTCAGAGTAAGTGAAGGCATAAATGGGGCATTTAGAGCACAACCACTAAAGCCTAGGGATCACTGGGGAATTGGGGACTGGAAGAAATCCAAGAGCCTGAAGGGAGAAGGGCTGTGCAGCACTGACTTGGGGCATGGCAGAGCCATCACCATCATGACTGAACAGTAGTTATGACTACCTTCAATGAATATAAACAAGACAGGTCTCATCAATAGTGAACCATGAATT
Source organism: Grammomys surdaster (assembly GCF_004785775.1). NCBI lineage: Eukaryota > Metazoa > Chordata > Mammalia > Rodentia > Muridae > Grammomys > Grammomys surdaster. The sequence continues at coordinate 2,515,001 of NW_021620542.1, forward strand.
GAGAAAACCATCGGGCCTATTCATCGTTTCTGAACTACTGACTACTGATGGTTTCTGAGGAAGAGCCAGTCATATCCCTACACCCTGAAGCACACCCTGGGATCTTGTACATATACTCACAAGCAGGTGGTCACACAGATGATCCTGGTAAAACTCAAATAAATAGACAAACAAGCAGGCAAGAGGCATTCAAAAGAAATGACAAATAGAAACTATGCCTTTAGGCTCAGTCCAAATATGTTTGCAACAATGAGAACTGAATTTGAATAAAGCCATCACTGTGGTAAAAGCAAATATATTTCCAGTCCTATTGAACACCTAAAAGCAAATTAGTGCTCTGGTGGCTTAAACTACAGATGTTCATTGTTTTCTTCTGGATCTGTTTGCACACAACAAAGCTTAGTATGTGTTTGGCTTGAGCTTTGTGTGTTGACTTAGTGCCACTGCATTAGTTAATTAAATGTACTGTCTTCCTTTTGGTCCTCTGTATCCTGATTGTTCATTGTAGTGGTGGAAATTTTTGTCGCAATTTTCCAAAATCATTACTTTATGAATTATAAGTATTTTTGAATAGACAGAAAAGAATAGTAAGTCAGAAATAATTTGATAACAGTCAGGGAACCAGTGAAAACTGTATTCTCAGGGATAGCTAATGGTTTGAGAGTCCACAACTTGAGTAGTTCATATATAGAAACAAAGAGGAAAAAGAATAAGAAAATGAAGTGATTTATGATATTTTTCTTAAAAGTTGAATTATTCCCCATGTCTGTATGTCTCTTCCAAGATTTGTGCAACAAAGAACATGTGTTGGTATTTGTCTGGAATTACTTGTAATGCTTCCAAATGCTAATCCTGCGTGTTGGCCCAACCATCTCCACATCCTTTCTATCATTGGGATTCTTCCCTTTTGCTGTTAAAGGATATTATATAAATTGATACATAACTTATAACAGAAATGGAAATGGATGTTCCAGTAAGGCTATGCTCATATTATTAATATTATTATATTATGTTATCCAATAACAAAAATTAATTGTGAATAAATCAAAACTAATTCTTAAGTAGCTAACTGAAACACCAGAGGGCAAAACAAGAATTTCTTCACTAAAATCTGTTTATTTCTAAAACTAATGTAAAATATAACTGATCAACATACCCATATATTTAATTAATATCAACGATTTTCTATAAAAATTTAAGAGAGATATAAAAACCATACATATTTGCTATAAATAAAAATAAGTACTTAAAAAATTACTTTTTCTTCTTTTATTGGATATTTTATTTACATTTCACATGTAATCCTCTTTCCCCATTCCCTCCCCCAAGGAACCCCCTATCCCATCCCCCTTCCTCCTGCCTCTGTGAGGATGTGTCCCCACCCACCTGCCCACTCCCACCTCCCCACTGACAAATTCCGCCACACTGGGGCATCCAGCTTTCACTGGACCAAGGACTTCCTCTCCCACCTATGCCATACAAGCCCATCCTCTCCTATATATAAAGCTGGAGCCATGAGTCCCTTCCTATGTGCTGGTGATTTAGGCCCTGAGAGCTCTGGTTGGTTGGTATTGTTGCTCTCCCCATGGGGGCGCAAACCCCTTTCAGCTCCTTCAGTTTTTTCTCTAACTTCTCCATTGGGAACCCCATAATCAGTTCAATGGTTAGCTATGAGCATCCACCTCTGTATATTTCAGACTGTGGCAGACCTCTAAGGAGACAGCTATGTCAAGCTCCTGTCAGCATGCACTTCCTAGCATCCACATCAGTGTTTGTCTTTGGTGACTGCACAAGGGATGGATACCCAGGTGGAGCAGCCTCTGGATGGCCCCTCCTTCAGTTTCTGTCCCATACTTTGTCTCCATATTAGATCCCATGAGTATTTTGTTACTACTTCTAAGAAGGACCAAAGCACCCACACTTTGGTCTTCATTCTTCATGAGTTTCATGTGGTCTGTGGATTATATCTTGGATATTACAAGCTTTTGGGCTAATATCCACTTATCAGTGAGTGCATACCATGTTTGTTCTTTTGTGATTGGGTTACCTCACTCAGGATGATATTTTCTAGTTCCATCCATTTGCCTAAGAATTTCTCGAATTCATTGTTTTTATTAGCTGAGTGTACCATATTTTCTGCATCCATTCCTCTGTTGAAGGACATCTGGATTCTTTCCAGTTTCTGGCTATTATAAATAAAGCTACTATGAACATAGTAGCGAATATGTCCTTGTTATATGTTGGAGCATCTTCTGGGTATATGTCCAGGAGTGGTATAGTTGGGTCCTCAGGTAATGCTATGTCCAATTTTCTGAGGAACTGCCAGACTGATTTCCAGAGTGGTTGTACCAGCTTGCAATCCCACCAGCAATGGATGAGTGTTCCCCTTTCTCCACATCCTCTTCAGCATCTACTATCACCTGAGTTTTTGATCTTAGCTATTCTGACTGGTGTCAGGTGGAATCTTAGGGTCGTTTCGATTTGATGACTAAGGATATTGAACATTTCTTTAGGTGCTTCTCCACCATTCGAGTTTCCTTGGTTTAGCTTTGAACCCCATTTTTAATAGGGCTATTTGGTTGTCTGGAGTCTCATTTCGTGAGTTCTTTGTATATATTGGATATTAGCCCTCTATCAGATGTAGGTTTGGCAAAGACCTTTTCCCAATCTGTTGGTTGCCAGTTTGTCATATTGACAGTGTCTTTTGTCTTACAGAAGCTTTCCAATTTTTGAGGTCCCATTTGTCAATTCTTGATCTTAGAGCATAAGCCATTGGTGTTCTGTTCAGGAAGTTTTCACCTGTGCCCAGGTATTCGAGGGTCTTCTCTACCTTCTCTTCTATTAGTTTCAATGTATCTGGTTTTATGTGAAGGTCCTTTATCCACTTGGACTTGAGCTTTTTACAAGGAGATAAAAATGGATCAATTTGCATTTTTCTACATGCTGACCTCCAGTTGAACCAGCACCATATTTTTGAAAATGCTGTGCTTTTTCCACTGGACATTTTTAGCTCCTTTGTCAAAGATTAAGTGACCATAGGTGTGTGGGTTCATTTCTGGGTCTTCAATTCTTTTCCATTGATCTTCCTGCCCGTCTCTGTACCAATACCATACAGTTTTTATCACTATTGCTCTGTAGTATACATGGAGGTCATGGATGGTGATTTTTAAGTAAGGTATATATGCTGGTAGAATTGTGACTCTAGAATTGTCCCAAAAGACATCCTCACCCTCAGCTCTGAAGTCTATGAATATATCTATTTTGGGAAGGAGAGTAAAGGACAGAGTCAGGTAAGAGTAGTCATAAGAGTTTGAATACCAAGTCATAAGAAGAGTAGCATACTTTCCCAAGTGGACCCCATTCCAATGTCAGGGATCCACTAAACTCCTAGAAATGTAAAGAGACAAGAATGTGATGTGAAGACAGGAGAGATTTAATAGATGAGGACACAGGATTGGAAAGCTAGCACCTCTCACAGCAGGAAGAACAAGGAATCCTTCTTTCCTCATACTTCTGTTGGAGGTTTGTTGACATCATTACTTTAAACTTTTGACCTCTAGGACTGTGAAAGAACAGATCTATGTCATTTTAAGGTATCGAATGTATGTCAAATTTTGACATCAGTCCTAAGAAATAAAAAACAATATGATTTCAACAACATAAATTATACAAAAATGAAAAATATTTACTAGTAGAAACAAAGCTATATGATTATATTCAGTCATTCAAATTTACTGTACCTTTACACTTGGAATATGTTGAGATTTTAATAATCTTAAAGTGAAAAACAAATCAAAGTTATTCAAATTAAATCATATTGAAGTGTTTAGGTAAAATAATACACATAATTAAGATTTTTAAAATGCAATAACAGTAACTGATATCTTTTAGGGATCACTTTTAGTAAGGATAACTATTATATTTTAATCATATACATTAGATAGATAAATAGATAGATAGAAGATAAATAGATAGATAGATAGATAGATAGATAGATAGATAGATAGATAAAGCATTTCTTCAGTACTTTCAAGATTCAGTGCTAGTATGTTAGAACTTAAAATGTGGTCAATTAATAAAGGCGTTAGTAACTGACCAAGCAGTATGTTCATACTGAGTTATCATAGAATTCTAATATACTTAAGGCAATTTATCAGACATGGTAATCATTGATTTCATTTTAAAATGCAATTTATTATCATATTTTATGCATAGTAATGAGTTTTCAATTAGTTGCTATTCTTGTTTCTGTGGAAAAAAAACACGTGACAAAAGTAACTTACAGTTTTATTCTGGCTCACACTTAGAAGGCTCAGTCTACTGTGGTAAGGAAAGCTACACAAAAGTATCTTTCCTCATCAAACTCCATGCCTTCCTATCTGTTGACTCTATCACTGTAGATCTGAAAATAGCACAGAACAGTACCTGAAGCCTTGTTGTGTTGCTCTCTTGAAATTTTCTCTGCCAAATAATAATCACCATTTATTTCATCCTCTTGCAAGTTCTTCGGAAATGGGGAATATGCTACATATTCCATTGAAAAAAAATCAAGCAAGAAAAGCCTCTGAATCAGTGTCTGAGAGAGTCCTTATTCCCATTTGAAATGTTGCAAGCCTAGCCTCCATTGTGTGCACTGCTCTTGGCATCCTGTCTTGCAGTTTTGCACAAAGATTAACACATTTTTGAAAAGAGAATTCTAGAGCCTTTCTATGCCAGAGTTCTAAGCCCTTCTAGATTCTGCCCATGAACTAATACTAAAAATCTAAATACCATATGCTCAGTTATTTTTACATCATCAACCCAATTCTTGTACCAACTTTATTAGTTACTTTTCTCATTGCTGTGATAAAATACCCGATAATGGAAGTTTAAGAGAAAAGATTTATTTTGCCTCATATTCTGAGTATACAGTTTGTCACCGCCAGGAAAACATGATGACACATAGGAACTTGCTTGTCATATTGTATCTGCAGAGAGAAGGCAGAAAGAGATGAACTTTATTGTTCAGCTCTGTTTTACCTTGTATGTAGTCTGGGATCCCAGCTTATAGAATGCTACTATTCTTATTTAGGGACCGACTTCCTACTTTAACTAGATAATCCTTCTCAGACATTTCAGAGAGTTTTTAAAGTGATTTTATGATTAAAAATTGATGTCATGTTGGCAATCAATATTATCAATCACCAGTTTTCCTATGATATTTGGATACATGTTTCTTTGCTATATTTATTCCCATTATCCTTTTCGTTCCTTTTCCCATTCTAACTAATAATTTCCTCTTCAGAACTAGTTCATCCTCTACTTTTGTGTCTGTTGTTTATTTAGTAATCCAATATTTAATTAATATCATGAACCAGAACATGAGTAAGTGGTTCTTTATAGGAGTATGGCCACTTATAGGAACATGGCCACCAGCTTGTCGGTACAGTATTGAGCAAAGTGGCTCTTCTTTCTTTACTATCTGTTAATTACCTACAGATTCTGAAAAGCAGATAAGGTCTCATGAGTCCTCTCTTCTTCCATGCTGATGTTTATGGAGCAAATCTTGTACAGGTATTATGCAGATAACTGTGGGTCCCTGTGGTTGGAACACAGTGAAGCTTTCTACGATGGCAGGCCCCAGTGACACGAAGAAGTCCATGGGTTTCCAAAGCTTTATTGCTAGGATGTGCACCCCCTAGTTAAGCCAGGGGAGAGCTGGCTTAAATAGGGAGGGGGAGGAGAGGAGGATCACTTAATTAGCCACTCCCTCTGGCCTTTAGGTAACTCATTAATATGGAAATCTCTTGATGCTGAAGCCTATAGTCATGCCCTCTCACTGTGATAGGTGACACCCCTTTAGGAGGGGCTGCATAGCCAAATGTGACTGCAATGCACAGGTTAAATGGAAGTCTAGACTGCGTGTAGGAGCCTGGATTCTGGGGGTGTGGCCGAACTCCTGCCGTTTCTCCATGTTGGACGGGGGTTCAAGATCTATGCCCAGCCAAGAACCAAGATATCCTTTCATGGCCCAACAGGTAACCACAGCTGCCATGAGTTTAAGAGTACATTATCCATGTCATACCCAGATTTAATGGTCTACAGTGCTTTGCTCCAGCCTCTCCTGACATTCTTCCTGCTCCCTTGACTTCATGAGCATTCTTTTCCTAAAGCATAGATGTTCAGCTAAATATTTTTAGTTAAATGTTCAAAAGCTCCTTCAATACTTTATCCTGTCACATTTCTATTAAGTAACACTGTCCACTGTTTTTAAAAATATCAAACAAACAAAAACCAGCTTCTCTGACCAAAGCTAGCAAGAGCACAAATTTAAGTATAAACATCTTTGGAATGCTATATGTTGGATATATCATAGTCATTAAACAGAAAACAATAGCCCATTTCAAATTTGTACCTATGATCACCTTCAGCAATAGGCTTTTAACCAGGTTTAGGGAAACACACACTTGGCTTTATCAATCAATATTTACATCAAGATTTGTTAAAGAAATATGAACTCTGAAACATAAATACTAAAAAATTTTGAATCTCTTACTTTGAGAATTTCAAAAGAATTCCTATTTAGATGTTTCAATATTATTTACTTAACTATTTGAAAAATCAGTTTTGCTTAATTAGTGAATTACTTTACTAGTTCTATTTTAAATATTCTTACTTAAGTTATTTTGATATATTTTAATATTTTAGTTACTTTCTAAAAGAGGATAGGGACCATAAACTATTTTCCTTCTTTTCTGGCATGTTCTAGGAGGGTTACCTCTAACAAAACCACAGAAGAGTACAAGAAAAACATATTCATATGTGTCCCATATATGTAAAACAAATAAACCTAAGATGAATCTTCAGGGAAGTTTATATTGTGGCAAGGGTTTTAGCTTGACCTCTGACACGGATGTTGCCAGCAGACGTTCTTTTACATTCTGTTGGATCAAGAGGTCCCCTTTCTACAGCAAGGTTCAGAACAACAGATTCCTAAAAGAACTTACAACCCTAGAATCCACAGTGGATAAGTATTCTGAAACTTCCTAGCCTCAAATCTCCCCTGACCTTCCATTTTGGGATTCCTATTTCCTCCTGTATGTTCGAACTTGTGTCTTTAGGTCTCTGTGTGTTGCTTGTACTTTTTATGACTCTTTTTCTCCTGTTTGTTTTGTCCTATTCCAACTTAAAAATAAGTATCATATTTTATTTTATCATTTTTCTGTTGATGTCTATTTGTTTCAAAAGAGAAAAGGAAAGGATATGGCTCCAGATGGGAGGGAAGGGGAGGAAGAAGTAGGAAGTGTTGGGAGAGAGAAAAGCATCATCATAATATATTGTATGGAAAATACATATTGCTCCTTAATTTCCCAATGGTTCAGCACGCTGTTTTTTTTTTTTTAATAAAGTTTAGTAGAAAGGACAGCAAGGTTAAAAATATGACATTGCTGAGGTGTTACAGGCACACAAGCCTAGGCTAAGCCTAGGTCTTGAGAGATGGAGGATACAAATAAGAAATTTTAGGTAAGCCTCAGCTACAAAGAGATGTTCCCATTTAGAAGTCTCTGTATCCATCCCTGTACCCCAATCCAGGGCCTGCTAAGGACAGAAAGAGTTGAAGAGGGTAATTGGCCACATGAAATACTGCTGTGACTAACCATGAGATGGAAAACAGGATTTCACATTTTCACAATCTGAAGGATATCTTCTTCCAGTGTATGATCTTTACCCACAGTCTGAGAATTATGTTTAACAGAAACGCCAAAGACCAAAGCATATTTTAATCTTTGATAAGATTTTTGAATCTTCAGGCACAAATACTCCACTGTGGTTTGAGGGTAAGGTAGCACCACTATTGACGTACTGTCTGGTAACTGGCCTTTGAGTTTAGTGTACATTTTTACTAGTTTGATAGTTCCTGATTTTCTCCAGCAGGTCATCAAAGCTCCAGTGGTGATAGGCAGAAGTGTGTTTGCAGTAAGACACCTTATAGATAACATCCAATTCCTCAGTGGAGGTCTGAACAATCTTACTTACTACATAAACACGGGAAATACAAACTCTGTTTTCTTCTACCACATCAATGAGGTCATTTAGCTATGGCAACATTATGAAAACTCATGTCAGCATTATGAATTTTGTATTCAGCCAAAATGTTCTGTGCTGTTTCAAGCATCTAGTTCACTCTGAGGGCAAGTGTCTATTAGATTAATGCCTCCCTTGTCTTTCTTCTTAAAGTCGATGTTGGGAGGTTTGCTGTTCAAGAGAATCCCAAAGCCTTCCAACTCATTTTCAATTATCTTATGTGCCAACGGTTTTAGGACATCCAGAATAATTGAGACCAAATTACGTGCTCAACCCACTGCAACGGCTTGGTTACCTCTGTCCTTTCCATCTTTGATATCTCCAATAATACCTGACCGATCCAGGAGCTGTATCTTGACACCTTTACATCTGATGTCATCAGACACGGTGGTCAAAGCAGTGAATTCATAAGGCTGCCACTTGAGAATTCACTTCTGCTAAGTTATTTAGCAGAGCTGACTTCCCCACAGATAGAAAGTCACAAATCCAATTTGAACATTGCCTACTGGTGACTCTATCACAACCTATTTCTGGCCTACCATCATGACCATCTTTTGGAGTTCTCTTCATCCTTGGCAAGGCAAACCTTAAACAGCCCAAGGTGATGTATTGTAGCCTTGTTCTTCTGAGTCTGAGCCATCTCAGATTCACTGTCAAGGATCTTCCCTGTGGTCCTGCTGCTGGTGGAGAGGCCTCGTGGCTGAGCTGAACTTCACACTGGCTAGATCTCTCTCACGTGCTGACCTCATCATAGGCCACTGCTGCAGTGCAAAATATATATCAGTAAAAGCCAAAAGATAATATAGAGCAGCTGTTCTCACTCTGTGAGTTGCAACTCATTTGGAGACAGAAAACCCCTTCACAGAAGTTGTATTTAAGGCAACAACAGGTGGAAACATAGAAGATATATAATAAATAAAAGGGATTAAAATAGGATAGTGTTATAGAAATATACAAGGAAATAAAGCACATTAGGTTCTTGTTTTGGTGTTTCAGTGTTGTTTTGTTTTGCTTCTTTGGTCAGTAATATGCATTTTTCTATTTCTGATTTGGTGATTTAGTTATTCCTTTAATTTGCTGTCTTTAAAATTCCCTTTCCCACAAGGCATAGTTCCTTAAAGCTTCTGAGTTAATCCATGAGGTAGGCCTAATTTTCTAATATTGAAATGCAAATCATGTTTCTGGTTTAGCATAAATTAGAAAGTCTTTAAATAAACTAAAGAAAAAATGAAAATCACCCCCGCCTGCTGTGGAGTGGACAACGGTGTCCTGTTGCAAATGTTAACCTTTGATCAGTTGGGGGTATGTGTTCAAATCAGAGGCATTGAGAAGCCTGGCTAGTGGCAGAATGTTTGCATCCCCCTTTTGACCCAATTATAGCAGTGTGTGGTCCAACTGACTGACTTTCACCCTCCAGAGCTTTGCTCCGATGCATGTCCGACTCCGAGTGGAGTGGGACAGGCATTAGTATTTACATGCACAGCATTCCAGCAGCACCTGTACTCCTTCACAGGTGAGCTGCTCTAACTCCGGGATCAACGAGCTCTATTAGGACAAGAACAGAATGAGTCAAAGCAGCAAAGCAACAAAGAGGAGAACAGGGCTTCCCCCCTTTTGTGTTATGGCCAGTGCTTCTGAGCTCAAAACATACTCTTGTTTTACACGTTGTCTTCATTCATTTTTTAGTATTGTAACAGCATACCACAAATCGGACTAATTATAAGCAGCATACTCCGATTTGGTCCATACTGATGGAGGCTGGGAAGTTCTGTAGAGAGTTTCAGCTTGTGAATCTTTATGCTGCATCCTATCATAAAGAAAGAGAGAGGAGGAGAGAGGAGAAAAAAAATACAGCTAAATCCCCGTATTAATTTATTCATTCCTGGTTTAACATAAATTAACTTATACGGGAAACATCTTCATTTCTTAATCACTTCTTAAAGGCTTGAACTCCAACACTGCTACAGTGGCAATTACATTTCAGGGTGAATTTTAGAATGCTAATTCCAAGTAAAGTAAATGTCAGTTCTGCATTGTTGTCAACTGTTATGATTTGAATAGGAAATGTCCTTCGAAATCACAAGTGCTGGACACCTGGTTTCCTGCAGAGGGCACTGTTTAGGGCGATGGCAGAAACTTCAGAAGCTCTGACATGGCTTAAAGAAGTAGGTCTATTAACTTAAAGAAGTGGTTATTAAGGTGCTGACTGTATCTGGTACGTGGTTCCTTCTGGTCTCTGCATCCTGTTTTCCACGAGGTAAGCAGCTTTCTTCGCACTACAATGATACTGTAACTAGGCCTGGACCCACATGCAAGAGAGTCTAGGAATGTGGGCTGAAGGTTCTGAAACTATGAGCCAAAAAGTAAATCATTAGTTCTTTAACTTCCTAATCCTCGCAGTGTCGAACACATTCTAACATATCATGCCTAAATGTTGGAACTGCCATGAAGAGAAGTTACAAAGAAAAATAGTTACTCTAAAAATTATTTCTCTTGTATGCCTTTTACTCCTCATTCAACTAATACTGCATACTAAATACTTAGAGAAATTTTTCTAAAATATGCTTTTCATTCTAATTTCACCTCATTCATTAAAACAAAACATTTCCAAAAGTCTAAAATGCAATTATTTTGTGCCTACGAATGCTAACATTTAAAACAATATTTAATTCCTTTTTTTAAAAACCAGATCACTTTTTACCACGATAAGGTCTGTGTAAGACGGCTTGGCACAAAGCCTTTGGTAAAGGTCTGAATAATGCTGCTTGTTTGTGACAGAAACAAGAACGAGAGTGAAATGGAAGCTTACTCCAATATACATGAAGAATGCAGAATTGAAAAACTAGAAATTGTCTGTGTTTATTACCCCTGTGTGAATGAATTACGATTCGAGAAAAAATAAATAAATTATTTAAAAAATAAAATAAAGAAGAAAAAGAAAAGAAAAACTAGAAATTGATTCTACGTAATCAGATCAATTTATACAATTCCAGAAAGAGGGATAGAAGTAAGGCTAAGGGAGAGATGGATAGAGACAATGAGGCATGCTTGCAGAAACCAAGAAAAACAGAGGATGGTTAAAATAATGTTATGAGTTATAATGAATAGACTTTTAAAATTTTGCCAAAATAGTATGTTTTTAAAACGATTCAACCATCAGTATTTAGAATCAGGAGATCTACCATCTTGTTTTCTGACTGCTTTGGTAAAGCATACACATCTGACTGATTACAGTAGAATTGTTAGTACTGGCCGTTTAACCATTCCCTTTCTGAGTTACTTTACTCATATTCATCTGCATTGTCCCTGAGAACATTTAATTTTGTGATCTCTGGTAGAACTGTGCCTTTTTGTTATGCCCCAGGAAATGCTAGCCTTTTAAAGACCTTAAGAGAGGGCACATTCCCAGACTGTATTCTGTGACTTCTTATTATGTAACTGTAGCATATATATGTCTTAGTGCAAAGGATTATCTTATGCAGTCTCAGAAGCTACAGCATAACTTCTAGAGGGCCTTTAGTAGTCAGAGATGACATACTACATGATGTTCACTATGACTGTTGTAGAGTGAAGTTCTGTTAGTAGTATGGCCACCAGATGGATGTTAGCCTGAATCTCTCTTCTACACTGCTTGTTACCTGGTTCTCTAACAATAGAAAAACTGTTACAAGATAACTTCTAGTGTTATAAAATCAATCTTTGATGATGAAAATATATACCCAGAGACTTGTTCACTCCCCTATTCACTAAGCAGACTTAAACAACACATCAACATCTTTTAGGTAAAATAAAATAAATAAATAGAATACGGATTATAGAGTCTCGTCTCAGGAGCTGTCATTAATAAGGGATCGAAGTGAAGACCATAAATAACTTATAAAGCTGAGATTAAATACCAAATATGCAAATAAAATAATACATGGTAATCATTTGTTCTCAACTTTCAATGTGTACAAAATTGCCATGAGGATTTGTAAGAATTAAAATGCTGTCTTTGGCTATGAAATGGTAGGTCCAGAATATATCTCTGTCACCAAAGATGGATTGCATGCCACTGGAAGATGAGTAGAGATGACTTCTTAGAAGAGCCAGAATGATTTCAAGAAGAGATAGCATTTGCCTCAGGCCTTGATTTGGAAAGAACTTGGCCTTGTATGGCACAGTGAAGGCCATTGGGGAGGAAATAGAAGTAATGGCAGATGCATAAAACTGCACAAATATAATTGTGAAGACGAAGTGACAGGAAAGCACTTCATATCGTGTATTTGTTCAGTAAGAACTATGCTTTTGCGAAATAACCTCACAATGTGGTGTGAAGTCTGTATTTACCACATGACCTTTATACCGTTGATAAGTAACTCTTCATGAGATTTGCTGGAATTAAGCTGTTATATTTAGCAAACCTGTATTAAATTTACATATGAACTAAGTGGGTATCACAAGCTCAAAAGTGATGATTCAAAATTTATACTCCTCTGGTACTTGAGTAACTCTTGATAATTCTCATAGCATGTAATAGACACTTGTTGCATATTCAGAAGCTTATTTATTTGATTGTTTATTTCAGGCTATGGCTATGTAGGTGAGGATGGCTTGAATTTGAGACACTCTAGCAGAGTTTGAGTGCTAGAATTTCCGGAAGGTCCCACAAATCCTAAGAAAATTCTTAATGTTTCCTGTTGGTCACCATCTTAAGTCTCTTTTCCATGGTGTAAGTGCAAAGAGGAACATAATGCACTTTATGTACTGAGGAATTTAGATTTCCAGCTTAGCAGACAAAAGGCTCTCCTGGTATTTTTTCTACAGAACGATGCTTTTATACTGCACAATAGCTTACAGATAAAAATCCTTTATTGCAGGAACAATATGTTTGTTTTAAATGTGAAGTAGAAACGTAAAGAGAATGAAATCAGAAGTGGAGCTAGACCTTTGACAAGCACATATTATGCTGTGCCACCAGTTTCACAGACAAAGACTTGTAAAATCAGAGTGAACAAGAAGAATGGTGAGGAAGGATGCAAGGCCAGAGCAAGCAGCACAAAAATGAAGAATTGCATCATCTTTTACAGAAATAACAAGTAGAACTGTTACCCAGAAAAAAACAGAAATCCACACGTGCATACCTAAGAAGACCCATCACTTGGAGGATTAGTGTTCATCAAAGTCAATTATTTAAATGTATTAAGCAGTATTTAGAATTTCATTGATAAAAGTTGTATAATTTGTCTTTACAAGTATGTTAAGTACAATTTATGGTGTGTGTGTGTGTGTGTGTGTGTGTGTGTGTGTGTGTCTGAGGCCTTTACTCTCCTATTAATGACTTCATTACCTTGGGCTCTCCAGGTATAATGCTCCTGCTCATTGTGTCTGAGATCTCCTTCATAGCCACTCTACTTCCTAGTAACTAATTTGTGGAAGTGTATGTTTCTACTTTGGCTCATCCAAATAAGTTGAACATGTAAAGCTAGACTAATTTCATTTTCACTTGGCCAGTTTTAGGGTGATAGAATTCTCTCTCTCTCTCTCTCTCTCTCTCTCTCTCTCTATATATATATATATATATATATATAGAGAGAGAGA
>NW_021620542.1:2528744-2530952 GCF_004785775.1 Grammomys surdaster
ATATATATATATATATATATATATATATATATGGTGTGTGTGTGTGCTCAAGTACAACTAATTAACACAGACAATAAAAATATCTTCCTTCAGCTCATTTCCTCAGAAGCACTAATAGGGATCCCATATATACCAATTGACCAAACAAGAAAACCATGGGCTTTTCAGTGCTTTAACTCAGAAGGACACAAATCCCAGGACAATAATTAAAGGAATACAGACTTCCAGGCCTCAGTTTAATTGGAAGATTAAGCAAATTTGAGGTTTACATTTTTGTACATAGTATAAAAAGATAAAAATCTGCTTTAGCTTCCAAGAGTAATTATTTGTGACTAGATTGCTTTAAATTAGAATATTCAACAAAAGATAATGATATCAGGCAAAATTTCTCAGATTGTAATTCTTGTTGGGAGAGTGGATACAGACTATATTCTTATCTTGATCCAGCAGATCATAGCTCCTAAGTGTGAAAACAGTTTCTCTGTACAAGCCCTATTCTCTGACCAAGTATGTGACTTCTCCATAGAAATGCTTCATCTCTCCACATGACAGCCTGTGGTTTGGCAATTTAATCTAGTTATGCCACCACCTTGAGTTTCTGGTATGTTCTGAGAGTTAAAAAGCTCCATCTTCAAATGCAGTCCCAACTTCTGATACTGAACGCAAACCTGGTCTTCCTAAGTACATGATAATGACTAACTTGGGAGTTTCACTTTCTTCATTCATTCTGCTTCAGACGCTTACAAACCTCAGACATACTTTATTTACATATTTCATGTGTAGAATCATGTATTCCCAGCTGTACTGAAAGGGTTGTATCTAGGAACAAATATGGGAGAGGTGTTTAGCATGACCTTGGGGCCATCTTGTTCCTGTTTGTGTCAATTCCCAGTACTCCACACGAGCACCAACCTGACAGCTTATAGAACCTGGTTTAGTAATTCTTACAGAAATCAATCTTTATTCTTCTACCTTCTTTCTCCTGTATCAATCCTCTAATCCCTGGCTCTCTCTGAAAAATAGCCTCATTTTGAAGCAATACTGCCTTAACCTTTCTCTCAATAGTATAAACTCAATTTGCAATGGGTGATTTTATTTGTCAGCCTAATGAGATCTAGAGTTACTTGGAAGATGGACATGAATGTGCCTATTAGGAATTATTATGACTGGGTTAACTGAGGTGGGAAGACAGTCCCACTGTGGATTACACTCTGACCTGTGCTGAAATTCTGAACTGTACAAAAATGATAAAGTTGACTCAGTACAAGGATTACTATTCTCTTTCTTCCAAAATGTGAATGCAATGTGGCCAGCTGCTTTAGGCTCCTGCTTCGTTAACTGTGCTAGACCTTTATAATGTGTGCCTAAAATACACTTTGTCATTAAGATGCTTTTGTAATGGCATTTTATCTCAACACCAGGAAAAGTAACTAAGATAAGTTTAATTCAAAGTAGCTCCAAGAATTCTGAGAATTTTAAAAAGCTTGTGTCAGGAATTTAGGGAAAATGTCAATAATAGTTTTATTCTCTTAGTTAGCTTTTCTGTTGGTTCTTTTATTACCAAAAGCAACATGGGGAGGGAAAGTTGTATTATGCTTACACTTCCATATCACTGTTCATCATTGAAGGAAGTCATAACCAGAACTCAAACAGAGTAGAAACTTGGAGATAGAAGCTGATGTAGAAGCCATGGGGGGCTGGAATGGTGCTGATTACTACCTTGATCCTTGTGGCTTACTCAGTCTCTTTTCTTATAGAACCTAGAACCACCAGCCAAGGAAAAGCACAACCCATAACGAGATGGGCCTCCCCATCAATCACTAATTTAAAAAAATGGTCTATAGACTTCCTGAAGCCCTGTCTTATAAGGCATTTTCTCAATTGGTGATCCATTCTCTGAGATGATTCTAATCTGTTTAAAATTGATATAAAGTTGATCAGCACAAATACTTAGCAAATTATGAATTAAAATACAAAATTTTATTTGCAAATAATATACTGTTTGGCTTTTATTTTAATGGCTTTTATGTCCTTGGGTTCAAACAAAAACAGATGAAAAATATCCAAAAGAGTTTTTCACATGTACTGAGCATGTGTAATATTTGAGGGTGTGTGTGTGTGCCTGTATATGTGTGTGTGTGTGTGTGTGTGTGTGTGAGAGAGAGAGAGAGAGAGAGAGAGAGAGAGAGAGAGAGAGAGAGAGAGAGA
>NW_021620542.1:2530962-2567513 GCF_004785775.1 Grammomys surdaster
AGAGAGAGAGAGAGAGAGAGAGAGAGAGAGAGAGAGAGAGAGAGAGAAGCAGCTGGCCACATTGTATCACAGGAAGAATGAGAGTGGTGGATCATTGTGAATATATATGTATGTATATATGTACATACATATATATTCACATCAAAAAATGTTGACTCCTCTTTTCCTATGCTTTATATCAACTCTTGTCTGTAATTTGTTTGGTATATGTGTCTGAATATTGTCAATCTGAATATTGCCTGGTGAATATTTCTGTGCATCTGTGTGTGTGTGTGATTACCTCAAAGGAAAAGCTTCTTCTACATATTTGTGGAACAAATAAAAAAGCCGCATACGAGAAAGAGTAATGGATATTTTGCAGGAGTATTTAACAGAATTTTGTAAGAGATTAAGTCACAGACTTTGACTCAATCCAACTGTGCCAGATAACAATCAAACAATATCCAAAAGTCAAATGCTACTTCCAGCATTTATGGTGGATATTTGTTTTATTCGTTTGTTTTCAACCTATTTCTTGATTTCAAAATAAAATAGGACACATAAAAATACAAACACATTGGTCTCTGGGTCAGAGTCATGGAAATGGACATAATTTAAGATTAGAGCTACACATTAGCTTGGAATGCAAAGTTAACATGGAGATTCATGGTAATCAATGTTGGTTGTTACATGGTTCTCTTAAAGACAATTTAAACAAATAGGATGACTACATAGTATGATGTTAGATTTATGTCGTAGGTGACTTCAGGGTATATTATTAACTTTGCTGTGTTGTCTAGACGTTTGTTAGTATGTGTGAGATATTCTTATAATCTACTAACACTGATTTCCATTATTTTATGTGCAATAATAAGCTATATATGATATAAAGTAATTAGGGGAATATCAATTACATACAAGTCCTATTATATTTTATAATAGTTCAAGAATTTGGTTATACAGATGTCTTGGAGGAAGACATCTGTATAACCAAATTGTTATTGGTTGCCAACAGATAAGTGTATTGCTATAATTTACATATTATTTGATTTTTTAATATGCAAGAATGATTTTCTTTTTTACTGGTTATTTTATTTATTTACATTTCCAATGTTATCCTCTTCCAAGTTTCCTCTCCACATATCCGCTGTCCCCTTTTGCCTCCTCCTGACTCTATGAGAGTACTCAAGGATGATTTTCAAAAAGCTGAAAAAAATTTCCAAAAAGTCTAGCTTTCTAAGTCTTTATAAATTTGATTTGTCTAAAGAGATTGCCCATGACACTAGCATTCATGATCAAATATGTTGTATCAGTGTTCAAATAATGAGTTTCCTTCTCAAGTCTCATTACCTTGTCTATTTCCTAGCATTCTCTACATATGTACTTTGCCTTCCTTTGAAGGCTTTCTCTTCATTCAACAAGTACAACTCAATCATGTATCATTCTCTTTAGTCCATTGACATTTTTTTGGTACCTGAGAACCATTTGCTTGGGGAAATTGTTTCTGGGATTTCCAATTTTGATATAACAATAAACTTGATTAGTTATCAACCATTACGGTAACACCAACCGACATGTGTTTCCCTCCTCTTTCTGGCAAATAAAGAAAACTTTCATGACCTAAGTTTGGCCACACAGATACTATGCCATGGACTTTGAGTCTGAGCTAGAATATGCAATGAAAGAATGAACTCTTGCAGGTTTTCATCACAGCACAGCACAGCAGCCAGACTTTCTGTGATGAGCCACTGAGGATCTCCTTGTCTCACGTGCTCTTTAAATCCCCATGGGTTCACTAAGTCCCTACTTATTTTCTAGTAATTGAGTTTTCTTTATGACTAGAGGTAGCTGTAAATGATGGCACACAACTACAGTCCTAGATTTAGAGAAGCTGAGGGAGAAGAACCACTGTAAATTTGAGGTTGCCTTTATTCCTCATAATGCAAAGGGACACTAGAACACAGATTAGAACCTTTCTCAAAAGAAAAAACAAAACAAACTTGAGAGAATGTTTACATCCAGAACCTTAGCAGACAGAAGACATTTTATTTGATTGAATAACTTGGCAGGTAAAATTATAGTTCTGTCAACTTCAATAGAATTTTTTCAAATGTCTATATTTAGAGTACAGTGGCAAAATGTGCATCATTGTGCTGGAACAATTGTGTGGGGTAGAAGTGTTACAAGGAATGAAAAGGTCAAAACATGCTTACATTTCATTTCTAAACTTGAGAACCTCATAAACATATCTGCACTGGGAAAAATATGATCAAATATCAATCTTGCAACTATAAGTAAAAGCCTTCTACCTTTCAAAAACTTTAAACTACTATTAGTAGAGCCTGTCTATTACAAAGGCCTTTTCAATTTGTATTGTGAGACTGAGAAACTATGAATAAGATATCTTTCAGGAAAGTAGAAAATGGGGAAATAAAAGGAAATCAACACCTATGGGTGTTTCCTCTGAGCCAAACCTTTTACTATGTATTTCTTTATCTTCATTTGTATTGTAATGAAATGTCTAAAGCAAGACAATATCATTAAGAAAAGTGGTTTATTTTGTTCAAAATAATAGATATTGAAATTCTCATATCAGGCACTGCTGTAGAACTGTTCTCTAATTAGAGTCTTCTTGGATAGACAATATTGTAGAAGATAACATCATGTCAGTGAAACACATGGATAAAGCTCATGAGACTGCAGGGGAAATCTCATAAGAAGTATATTATACCCTTCTGTACCTTGCTACCTCTGAGAACTGCAGAAACTAATTCTATAATACTAAACTGTAGCCCAAGTTTCCAGTGCCCAAACCCTTTAGGGAAAAATAACATCAAGTCCCCATTTACCATTTAGTGTGGATTTTACATTAATCTTTTTAAAAATTGTATAATATAATTGTTCATTCACTTATAGAAACCATGACAAAGAAATATTTTTCAATATTATATGGCTAGGACATGTCTGAAAATGTGTATATCTGTATAAATAATGTACTGTATATTATATGAATTATATATTTAGTATATTCATATTAGTAGTAAGATACATGTATGTATGTATAAATAGAATTACCCTTACATAGATACATAGATCCACAATATATAGAAACATACATGTAATGTAAATTTTTATATATACAAATGTGTATTTAGATAAATATGCAAAAAATCTAGACAGAAATGTATGTAATACATTTAATATTACATTAATATATGCAGTATAATTATACATGCACATGCATTTTGCATTACAGTAATACACTGAGTTAGTTATAAAGAAATATGTGTTTAAATCTTTTTCTCAAGCTAGAAATTCAAATATGCATTTATGGCTATGGCACTTTATTGTGTAGTTTATAATGTTAAGCATTTTCAACTAAGACAACAAGCTAACTTAATATAAACAGCCTGAATTTTGTCACCTCACAACTAGAAATGTTAAAAAAAAAAGCATGGTATATTGGTGGTTAGCCTTTGTTAAATTATAATTATGGCCAAAATGTCCTCTTACTTCACTGCATCAGGAATTTATAAACAACTAAGTTGGTTGATTGGAACTCTAGGCTCCACATCATGCTGCAGTTAGATGTCTGCTTGGACTGCAGCCATCTAGAGTTTTGAGAAGAACAGAAAGAACAACTCTGAGATGGCTCCTTTGCATGCTTGTAGACTGGAGATATCACTTCTTTACTGGCTATTGATTTGAGGCTTTACTTTTCTTCCATGTGTGCCTTTGTGTTGAAGACTGAACTTTCCTCTCAGCAATTTGTCAGAGCAAGAATAATCACAAGAGAAGCTGTGGTATATTTTGATGGCCTATTCAACTTTATACCTCTTGCTTGTAATTTATTCATTAGAAGCCAAACCTTTTGTTTAGCTTCTGCACTCTCCATATATTTGAAGGAAGGAGTACCACAGATATTGTGGACACACTGTGTTTTAAAATACATCTGTCACAAACAGCAAAGTGTCTATTCAGTTGGGGTATATGTGTGTGCTAAGGATCCACATAGGGGCTATGCTCATAGTTTTTATCTAAGAGAGAAGAAACTAAAAAAAAATAATTCTAGACATCTAGGAGCCAGAACATTTGAAAGCTGTGACACAAATGAAAATAGTAACAGAAAAGCACATTTCCAAAACCTAATAAGTATGTAAGGAAGATTGACACATGATCACAATTGTTCTGAAGTGGTAGCAGAAAAGGCAATATCTTTGGTCAACCTACTTCACCAAATTTAGAAGCTTCATTTCCTTTTAAAAGGTTGAAAATATCAGCTTCCTCTTCTGCTTCAGAGGAGTAGAAGAAAAAACATATTATGATGATAAAAATTCTATGATTACTTGAATTTTAGTAAATGTGTAGGAGGTCATGATTTTGTTAGTTGTCAAATGAAGTCTTCCTCTCATGTCTTTTTTTATTTTTTATTAATCATTTTATTCATTTACATTTTAAATGATATAATATAAAATATATCATAAGAATATGTCATAAAATATGTCATAAATGTTAAAAAGCAAGCCATAGTACCAATATGGACAAATAAAGGTTCTTCTCCATCCCAGAATTGCTATGTTATCAAATCCTTTATCTCATTGCCAATAACTCACCTAAGATCTGAGATCTCATTGTCCCATTGGTGAGGGAAGAAAGCCTTCTAACATTATAATAGTCTCCTTCAGCATTCTTGAGACCATTTTTGTTCAACCTGCACTATGAATTTCATCCTTGGCCCTTTTCCCAGCTGTCATCATTCTATTTACATCAGTGATAGAAAAGTATTTACAAGCAAAGCAATGTTAGTAATAAAGTAAATGTGAGTCTTCTAAGATAGCTAGGGATTCCAAAAGACATCTTATTAAATATGCTTTTTGAAGTCATATTTACAGTAATATCTTTTCCTTTTTCTTTTTTTGATTATAATTTTTTAAAATTTTGTGTACATTGGTGTCTTGCCTGCATGTGTGACCAAGTCAGATTCCATGGAGTTACAGACAGCTATGAGCTGCCATGTAGATGCTGGGAATTGAAACCAGATCCTCTGGAAGAACAACTCTGAAACAGTGAGAGATCTCTCCAGCCCTGTTTAACTTTTTTATCCAAGCCATAGCTTTAATTTAGGCCAACAAGGAATCTTTTCAATTGTGCTTTATTTATAGAAGATGACTGTTGCCTCCTAGATTTCTCTCCAGATGCTTTAATCTCAACACCAAGCTGCCAAGGCACATAACCTGGCCAGCCTTTTTCCTTCATGGTAATTATCTTTATGAAGAAGTCATTGAAATTCAAGTACTTTAGTGAAGTAGTAAGGTCAACACACTTTAGATGTAGGCAAGTTTGATGTTCTTGGCCTATCACTTCCTCAGTGTGAAGAGAACCCTGGAGCCTCACAATAAGGAACATATATTTTCCTCAGAAACAAGCCTCAGACTTAGATGGAAATGCAAAGCAGATTTCCAACTGCCTTGACCTCTAGGGATGGGGCATACAAATGCTGGGCAAGCTAGAGAGAAGCACTGCATTGTGGCTTTCTTCAATAGTCACTCCTCTTTGCTTGCCATCTGCATTTAGTGGTTTTTGTTTTGTTTTATTTTGTTTGTTTGTTGGGTTTTTTCTTAGTCTTTTTATTGGAAATTTTATTTACATTTCAGGTGTGATCCCTTTTTCCCATTCCCCCACCCACTCAGGAACCCCCTATCCCATCCCCCCTCCTCCTGCTTCTATGAGGATGTGCCCCCACCCACATGCCCGCTCCCACCTCTCCACACTCAAATTCCCACACACTGGGGCATCCAGCCTTCACTGGACCAAGGACCTCCTCTCCCACCTATGCCTGACAATGCCATCCTCCCCTACATATACAGCAAAGGGCAGTTGCTTTCCCATGAGTCTTTTTTTTTTTTTTTAATTCTTGCTATCTTTGTACAAAAGTATTTGAAGTCCAGGGTCAAGCATTTTTAAGTTTTTAAATTCCCCAGTCAGTAACTAGGAAGAATATTCCTCAGTGTACATTTTTGAAGGAGCGGTGCTTGGAGGAGATTTGATTTGTAGGAAACAGCACATTTGGTGAGGTACAAAGATAACATTTGTGATTTACGGTGAGGTTGACTGTGTGGAGAGGAGATACAGGGAACCCAGTTCTTACATCAATGATCTCCTTTCAAACAAATTGCAAGAGCTGGTCCCCTCCAATATATGAGGGAGTCATCACTCTAAAAAAACACTTAAGAGTAGCAGGTTGTGATCGGAAAAAGATTGTGTGTAGTATATGTTTTATTTACCTTGTTCAGGAGATTTTCTTCTGGTTATCCTGAATGACATGTTCATGAGACTCTAAAGCTGATTTGTGGTTGAATCAGAAGAGCTAATAATAGATCATAGACAACATTTAAAAACTGTTCTGCTAATCAGTTTTCAACACTGGACAGTTATTAGGTATATCAACCACACTCCAGGCCAGACTACATGCCTAGCAGTAGTCAGACAACAGGCACACACACACACACACACACACACACACACACACACATTCATGCATGCATCGTCACATACATGTACAAACACAAGACTTATATGGTAACATTTATTGAGATTTTTCCTTGTGTTTTTTGTCTTATTGGTTTTTTTTATTTGTTTTGATTTTACTTGTTGGTTTGTTTGTTTTTTTAAAGACAGGGATAGATTACATAATGTTCCTGGAATAATCTGGATAATTTGGGAAGAATTGGAGGAGGAAGTAAAATGTTATCAAAATGTATTGGATAAACAATTGGTGTACTCATCTCTTGGAAAGTCTTATTTTCTAACTCAGCATTTCTTACATGTCTGTAGTTCTTTGCATAGGGTTGAGGTCTCCTGTGCTTTTTCTATTCATTTGAGCATATGTACTTTTCCTGTAGCTGTTCTTCGCATGTTTAGGTAGCCATGTTGCTGAGACTTTGATTAAAGTGTAGCTTTTGACATCCCTAGTAGATACAATGTCATAGCAAACTCCATTATCTTCTGATTCTTAAAATTTTTCTGCACTATCTTCCTAAATGTTCCCAAGCCTTAGTTTTGGTAGTGTTTTGTAGACATATCAAACAGTTAATCCTGAAAATGCATAAAAGTAATATTATTAAGATTGAACAGGTTATATTTAGCAACAGACATGAATATACACACACATAAATACATAAAACAAAGTTAACAAGAAGAGCAGCTACGTATTTGGCAAAGATCAAGAGGATATAGAGAAAAGCTTGGCAGACGGAAATAAAAGAGTGAATAATTAAAATATACTGTATATAAAAGTTCATAAAGAAAGAAAAAGATGTTCTTTTTCTAATTTAATTTAATTTTTTTTACATTGCAGATGTTTTCCCCCTCCTGGTCTCCTTCTGACTGTTCCACATCTCATATTTCCTCCCTCCCACTCCCCCCACATCTCAATGGGGAGGTTCCCACCCCCTAACCAGACCTCCCCTCTCCCTGGGGCCTTGAGAGTTAGGTACATCTTCTCTGACTGAACCCAGACCTGACAGTCCTCTGTTTTATATGTGTTGGGGGGGGGATCATATCAGCTGGTGTATACTGCCTGGTTGAAGGTCTAGTGTCTGGGTGATCTTGGGGGTGGGGGTGGGGTCCAGGTTAACTGAGACTGCTGGTCCTCCTACAGGATCACCCTCTTCCTCAGCTTCTTCCAACTTTTCCCTAATTCAATCACAGGAGTCACCAGTTTCTGTCCATTGGTTGGGTGTAAATATCTGCATTTGATTCTTTCAGCTGCTGTTGGTCAGTCATGAGGCCCCTGTTTGTAAGCACATCAGTAATAGTATCAGGCCTTGGGGCCTCACCTTGAGCTGGGACCTACCTGATAGCTCTAGAACAAAAAGAAGCAAACACACCCAAGAGGAGCAGACAGCAGAAAATAGTCTAACTCAGGGCTGAAATCAACCAAATAGAAACAAAGAGAATCATACAAAGAATTAACAAAATCAAAACCTGGTTCTTTGAGAGAATCAACAAAATCGATATACCTTTAGCCAAACTAACTGAAGGGCACAGAGACAGTACCCAATTTAACAAAATCAGAAATGAAATGGGAGACATAACAACAGAAATGCAGGAAATTAAAAAATCATCAGCTCCTACTACAAAAGTCTATATTCTACAAAACTGGAAAATCTAGATGAAATGGATGGTTTTCTAGACAGATACCACATACTAAAGTAAAATCAAGACCAAGTAAACTTTCTAAATATGCCCATAGTCCCTACAGAAAGAGCCAAAGTCATTAAAAACCTCCCAACCAAAAAAAAACAAAAAACAAAAAACAAACAAAAAACAAAAAAATAGCCCAGGGACAGAGTGCTTTAGTGCAGAATTCTACCAGATCTTCAAAGAAGACCTAAGACCAATATTCCCCAAAGTATTCCATAAAATAGAAACAGAAAGAACACTACGTAATTCATTCTATGAAGCCACAATTACTCTGATACCTAAAACACACAAGGACACAACAAAAAAGACAAAAGATGTTCTTGCAAAAAATATTTGAGAAGATTCTAGAAGGCTTAAGCTCATACCTACTTTCACCATCATAAGCTGTCCAATAACAATTTAGTATAACTGTACTTTTATATCAATAAGACTCATTGTATTTGCCATCAGAATCCCTAGAATAAAAGCTGAAACACGAACAATTATTCTCTATGGAGTGAATTCCCATAGATGCCTCTATATGCCTGTACAAACGGATTTAAACAAAGTCATTATTATGAAGTCAATATTAAATAAATTAACAAGCTGCCAATCAAATTTGTCAAACTTATTTGGGAAGGAAGAAAAATTTTTGAATAATTTCAGTTCACAGGCAATACAGAGGCATCACCAGTTAGCAAATGTTTCTTTGAATTATGTCTTTTATTATGTGAGACAGGTTTTTAGCTTAAGAGAGATCTCAAGTTTTGTAGAAAAATGATTGTGCTATAAAGCAGTAAAATTTTCTTAAATAACAAAAGCCTATGAAAATCAGCTAGTATATGGTTATAAAATGTAAGTGTCATGTCTACTAAAATAGCTATATAATAAAATATAGCCATTATGAATGCATTTATATTAATTGTTAGTAATGAATTAAATTCCCCCATTTAAATGGAAAGTAGACTATCTCAATATCTGAGCCAAAGCAGAGATACTTTAAATGACCCCATTTTTAATCAACCTTTCAAAGTTAAGAATATAAACTATAATTAAATTGTAATAATTAAGGGAAATCAGAGGCAATCCTGGGGGAAAAAAAGGTGTCAAATGAGAATACTGTGGTAGAAATATCATCTTCCAAATGAAAAGAAATCACTTAAGGTGGAAAATACCACTTTTCCCTCACTCTTTTCCCAAGTATTTACTGGCTGTCCATCTACCACATAGACACTGTGTTTGAAACTTGATCTAAAATAAGAATCTTACCCTGACTGCAGATAAGCATTTTTGAGAGATGTCTAGCCCTTTTCCCCATTTCATCTTTAGTAAGAGTGAATCTATAGGATCTTTACGATACACTCTTGATGTTATCTTTGGACAAATTTTACAGAACATTCTTGCCTTTCACAAAACCAACGCAGCCTTGATAATCAGATGAAACCATGCAGAGTAGTGGCAACACTTGTTACATTTATAGTCAGTTTTGTTAATTTTTATGTACAAACATGATCTTCTAAACTCAGAATATTCATTTCAGGCATGGAGTCATAATGCCTGGTGTGTAGGAGGGAGAACTGGACATTTAGTGAATAAAAATGAAAATCCAATGAATATGTAATATGCTTAGGCAAACTCTTCACCAGAGACACACCATTTATAATCTCCAGTTCTTCAGCTAATACACAATTATAATTACACCATGTGCATTTGATTTGCATTGTCAATGCACTTTGCCTGAAAATGTTTTAGTTTTATCCTGTTTTATTTTTCAAGTACAATGTTTTCTTTCAATAATACCAATTTTGCTTTAGTGGAATGGTGTCTGCTTTCACAGAGCGATGTTCTTTGATAGTAACAGAATCTATAAAATACTTTAAAAAAATTAATGAAGGCATTTGCTCTGCATGGGTTGTTTCATCAAAACGTACCTAGTTTATTTTACAGTGGAAAAATTGCGAAGACTTAGACAGCATTCTGATTGGATCATGAATATTCTAATGGGGTAGAGTAATCTGTGAGAACCACAGCACTCCACTGAAACTGCTGCTCAACATTCTAAAGTGTGGAAATCATTTTCCTACAGCACAAAAGAATTCCCTGCAATAAAGATTTTTTATAACAGCAATAAGACAGCTCAGTGGGGTGTGCTTTTCATGAAATAATCACACTTCTGAGAAGCTGGTATTTCCTCTTGTGCATAAGATACAGCATATGATAGCATGCTGACGTCATGTGCTCTTCCTCATCTATTCAATGGAATCCTTCAAAAATTATACACTTACATTATACTACAAGGTAAGTATATTAGGAGACCCATGACACAGTATGGATGCAAATAATATCACAATACCTTTTGTTACCTTTAATTTAAAAATGTATTATAGCTTTACCTGCTATCTCAGATTTAAAGCACAAAAACACAAAGTGTTGATAGCTTAAGGAAACATTCAGTTTATTAACATGGACTATATAATTACTGTAACTTAGCTTCTAACACTATAATTAGTACTGTTATCATTCAATATTGCTTGGTTTAGATGAAAATCCATTAAGATTGGTATGGTGCCAATGTTGAACCTTTCTGGTCTGGTTTCTTTGCAAAGGCCATGGCAAACTTCAACACTGGAACCTCATCAACAATGTTGAGCCTATTGGGCCTGCACCAAGAGCTGGAGTTGTACTAGTAGGCAGTCCTGACCCCTTCACCAATGCTGCCCAAGCTGAGGAGAAAAAAGGAGAAGCAAAGAAGGAAGAAACTGAGATGTCTAATGATGGAACAGGCTTTGGTCTTTTCAACCAAACCTCTTAAGTTAACATGCCTAATAAAAAGCTTAGTCTGTTTAAAAAAAGAATGCATGCATGAATTTGAATATTATAAAAAGAATCAAACTGAATGTTAACCTTACATACATCCAGATTCTCACACTTGTCATCTCTATTTGCAGCTTGTCTCAAACTGTCGATATTCCAGATTGTTGCTAGTACGATGTATCTTTGGCTTCTCAATGGCAAAAAAAAAAACAAACAAAGCCTTTCATTTTTCATTTGTATCAAGTGTTTAGATAGAATATTAAGGAAATATATGGTAGGGACCAATAAATGTCAGTTACATGAAAAGTTTTTTATTTATTAGATACTTTGCTAAAGCTGTGCTGAAACCATATGCTTTGTGGGCATAATTCTGGGTTTTGACATTATAGAATAAATTTTTAAAGTGGCTTTGAAATGCAGCATAACTGAAAATTCCATTATAAATAATGTCACACTTCCTATGTTGTAAAAAAATATATGCATAGTTTAAAGTGTTATTACTTTTAAAATAATACCATTCCGGTTCACAGAATTTTTTAAAAGATGAATAGCATGTTTTAAGCTAATAATACAATTAACATATATTTCAGTCCACATCCAGAGTTAGATTTTCTTTACTTAATTGTGGGAGTAAGTAACATAATGATCTTTCATAGCAAATATTAATAAAATGTCAAGCCTGAAATTCAATCAATGTGTTAGTTTTGTCTACAATGACAAAAATAATACTAATAAATTTCTAACCATAATATTCTTGGAATGTTAGGTATTGTTATAGTAAATGATCTTGGCTATTTTAATTATGGAAAAATGTTTCAACACAATATACAGACATAACCCTTTATTTTTATCATGCATTCTATGACATTTTTCAACAATATTTTTATAAAAAGAAATTACATGAGACCTTGTTAAAATGAAGATATAATAAGTTTAATCTGAAGCATGAAAATCTGTATTTCTGGAGCTAGGGGGATAGTTCAGCGGTTAAGAGTGCCCTCTACTTTTACAGAAGACTAGAGCTCAGCTCAAAGCAGCCATGTTGGACAACTTAACCCTCTTATACCTCCAGTTCAGGAGATACAAAGCCTTCTGTAGCTCTCCACAAGCACCTCCACAAGCACACTCCTTCTTCCACACTCATAAATATACACATAACTTAAAAATGACATTAAAATAAAAAGAAGATCTGCATTTCCACACAGTGCTTAGGTGATAACAGAAGCCTCTGTGCAGTCTATTTGACATTATGCTAAAATCTCTTATCTTTGATGTTTTAAGTATTGGTGAGGGCTGAATTATTGTCCTACAACATTTTGATGTTATAGCATCAGTGACTGTACACAGAGATTGGACTTTGATCACTAATTTCATAACGTGAGATCATAAGTGTAGAAGTCTGAATCAACTGGAGAAAAACTAGGAAGCTCATGTCTGTCTTCAATACTGAGGCCACAAACAGAGACATGGAATCCAGAGATGTCGCTTCACCAGATACTCAATTAGCAGTACCTTCATCCTAGGCTTCCTTAACACCAGACAATGGAGGAAATGAGCTATTTAAGCCTCCAGTGTGACTTTTTTTAAACAACAGCAGAAGCAAACTGAGACAGTTGTATTTTGTTTCCTTCAAGTCCACACATCACTTCAATAAGTCAAGTCAACCAGAAACAGAATCAGGTATAATCAGAAGTAGTGTTTGCTGTTGTTTTAAATCAAGCCCTAAGTGCTTCATGCATCAACACTATTGTATTGAACTAGAAGCCACACAGGTTTCTCTTCACAACAAAGATGTTTAACATTCAGTATTATACCTGTTAGAAAAGTCAATAACTGAAGGAACTTCCTAAAGTAGAAAATAGGGATTTGAAAAGGACATCTTACACCAGTACTGCAGCATCTCCATGTCTCCACATCCCACATTTTAACCAGGGATGGGTGTATAACTAAAAGCAGTTTTCCTGTCTTTTTACCTCTTGAAATATAGAGGTTACCATCCTGGCTACTGCCAATCAGCCTTCAGTACTTTCCTACTGTAGACCAGGTCATCAGTATTCAAGTACTAGGGAAATAAATTGTGGAACCTCAGTACAGTAAGCTGGAGATATCTATAGAGGAATATGACTATAGAGGATATATTAGAAGTTTTAGAGGAACAAAAAGCCGTGGGAATGAAATTTCTATTATGTAAAGCAGAAATTTACTCATGGTATCCATATAATTGTTACATATAGTCAAATTGACTGCTTTGTAGTTGATGTGAAATAAAATTGGCTCTGCCAAAAGAATCTTAAATAAATTAGCATTTGAATATTACCAAAAATATAAGTGAATGAATACCAGTGTTTAATTCAAAACACATCTTTTACATTATAGAAAATTGTGCTGTTATCTGTGATCGTGGAGTATTTTCCTCAGTTTGAAAAAAAATCTATTTTCAGAAGTTCCAGAAACAGCTTTGACAAGAACCATATGCACTATGCACAAAGCAGGCAAATTAAAAAGGGGTTATTGAGGCCAAATATGCTAACCACTAGAGCTAATTTAGTTGCTGTATTGGCCTTCACTTGGCAAGATTTATTGATAGAAATGTCTATCTTAAAACAAAAGAAATTTTCATGTTGGAATGTGTAGTTTTGTGGCTAGTGTTCCCATGAATAAGTACAAGATTGTTTGTTCACAGATAACTCTTGTGATATTCTGAAAAAAAAAACAGAGAGAGAGAGAGAGAGAGAGAGAGAGAGAGAGAGAGAGAGAGAGAAGAAAAGCATGGTGTGAGAATATGTAGCCCTGTACTGACCCTCTTTCTTCCAAATAGTACGTTTAAAGTTTCTAACAGGAAGGATGATTTTTATTCTGCTTTTCCTCTGTTTTGAGTTTCTTACAACCAATTACTTCATATTCTAAGCTCCGTCTGTGAGAACATGTCAAATATGACTAAATATGACAATATATCTTTATATATCAATTTTAAAAACCTTTACTTACAAAAAAGTAGGTACAAAGCATATATTCTGCTGAGTTAATGAAGAACAAAAAGTTTCATTTTACCACAATCCCAATCTTTTGTTGAAATTGGGGCAGATGCCCATTTCCTGCAGAAAATTACCAACTGGAACACACAGCTGCCAGTTTTGACTCTCTGCCATGTGCAGTGCAGTGCTGTCTTATCCCTTGGGACCTAGGAGGAGGGGGATGTCCTACAGTTCTGATCCCTCCTTCAATCTAACTTCACATCACAGAAAAAAATTCCCAAAGGTTTCTGTGTGCTCCATGTTCAAGCCTACCATTACTGGGTATTATGGAGATAACAGCTTTTACTCTTGATCCACTCCAGGGGCTTCCTTAGATCAACAGTGCCAAGAGGGGGGGCTTGGTTTGATGTAAATTTGTCTATGCTTATTGAAAAACAATCATTGGAAGGAATTTTGTTATTCATCTGCATGTTTTGTAATACAAACACAACAGCTGCTTTTGACTTAAAAGAATATTGGCTCTTAGCCCAATGTTCCAAGATGTGTTTTGTGGTTTTTGTTGTTTTTTGGTTTGATTTGGTTTTGGTATTAACTTCCTAGTTATATGCCCTATGGTACATAAAGAAGTTCTTTGGTTTAATAAACATAAGAAGATGTGTTATCATCATGCAGCAAGATATTCATTGTCATTATGTAGTAACTCAACTGTGAAATTTGATATTTTAAACAAAATATTTTCTGAGATTTAATCCGATTCCTGTTTAAAGGAAAAAGAGTCTCAAAGATTAAGCTATTCTATACCAAGAAAGATTTTTTTTCTCCTAAAACTCTTTTGGGACTGTGTTTTGAAATCTTCAGATGTCTAATATCATCAGACATTAAGTACAAACAATTTTATTTTCCAATATATTACTATCTGTAACTTAAAATATAAGGAGGATATTCACAATTTTTTAAGCAAATACAGTAAATCCTTATGTGTTAATTGGAACATAAGATGAAAAGAGAAATTTTGTTTGGTAGGAGAGTTGTGCACTACATATCCTGCTTTTGTTCATAGGATTTCCATTTGACATTTATGCATTTTATTCTATTGCTTAACAGCTGGTCTTGGAAAATGAAATGCAGCTAAAAGGCCCATTTGACTTCTTGAATTAGAAGCAGAGCAACATGGAACTCCAGGGAGGTTTCGTTGTTCTAGAGAAGGGTGGTTGATGTTCTTACCACTCCTGCTGTGACTAGCAGGCCTTCACAGGGGTACACCTTACTTTTGTTCCCAGACCAGAAGAAGGATGCTCACAGCACCACTGCAGACAGAAGTCCTGGGTTTATGTACCAGGCTCCTCAGTCTTGCCTGTCCCATTACACATTTGGCCGATTTGGAATTATGGTTTCTCTCACTTAACAGCCTTCCATAGAGGAAGTCATTTCTCTACCTGTGATTATCAGACCTGTTCATATCAGAAAGATAGCATTTGATCTTCCTTGTCAAAACACGATTGTTATATGTTTTATTCCTGCAGAAGAGAGGTGCAGGACTAAATGTCATGCTGTGATTTTAAACTAATGGCTGCTGCTCTTGTCTTAGCATTGAAATGTCTTTAAAAAAAATGAAGCATGCTATGGAAAAAGAAGCTAAAGTGAGGATCAGGAAATGATCAAGGACTATCTATACCTGAATCTATGGAGTGCAGAGATATGATCAGAAAAATACCACTTAGGAAAAGCAAAGCTAAAATGTGACAGAAAATTGATCCTGTGAGTAGAAGAGGTACTCCGGTGAGAAAATGAAGCAGATAGTCTCCCCAAAATATTAAAATTTTGTTTTTTTTTAGTACTAAGCAACATTTGATAAGTTCTTGTGTGTTCCAGGCCTGCACTAAGACAAATCATAAAAATGCACAGTCCCCGTGTGTGTTCCATTTCGTGACCTCAGAGAACTTAACAGTGGACAGACCTAACTTTTCCAGCATAGCAATAGAGGTGACACACTGGAATTTAGACTTTGTTAGGAACAGAAAAGAAGACCGTTTGCTACTTAAGGAATTCAGAATGTCTGTATCAGAAGGGGGGTTGAAAAGCTTTCAGAGAGGAAGATGCATCTGAAGAAAGGGACCTAGGGCTTCATTAAATAATAAGAAGGAGAACACACTCAAGTTTATGTTCTAGCAAGTGAACTGGAAGTAGAATCTTAAATACATAAAACAACATTTTAGCAAGTGAACTGGAGGTAGAACCGTAAATACATAAAACAACAACAAAAACCAATCAACCAAGCAAACAAACAAAAACAACAAAAAACAAAAGACAAAAGCAAACAAAACAAAAGCAAACAAAACAAAATACAACCTTAAACTACATATTCCAAGATGAAAGGAATCTGGCTGACCACAGAAGTGACTGTACAAACCAGCTGAACCTAGGATTATGAGGGTGACCCATGACTAATTCTAAGCAACATGACTATTCAATTTAGGAAATATTGCTATTTTATCATTATTATTTTATTATTTTTTGGCCCACATGAAAAGCTGACAAGGTACCAGATATCCTTCCCAAATATTTTAAAATTATTGAAACATTCTGTTCTCATATCAAAACCTTATGAATTGGATGGAAAGAAGGCTTAGCAATTAAGAATGCATACTTCTCTTCCAGAGGACTCAAGTTCTATTTCCAGCACTTTGGCCAGATAACTCACAATTCCTTGTAGCTGCAGGGGCTCTAACACTTATGGCCTTCATGGACTCTTCACTCACGGCACTTCACATACACACAGGCATACACATTTACATAATTTAAAATATAATAAGTCTTTAAAATTAGCATATTATGTAGGTACCATATAATCCTAATTTTCCAAATGAGAACTTCTTGCCTAATCGGAATTCCAACCTTAGGAAGGACATAATTAAAACCACTAGGCTTTCAATTGTAGTTTCTAGCTTGTCTCTAAAAACTCTGTATGGGCAATGAGAAGTCTCTTCTCATTTGTATATGAGTTAATTTGAATGCTCTTATAATTTTTTTAAAAAAATCTATATTAGCATTGCTCTTATTTTACTAATAATTAAGAGAATTACTCCATTTTTATAAATTTGTGCAATAGAAATTTAATTTCCTAACACATGTACAAGCACATTTTCTGAACAATGTTGGCAACTAGGCCACTGAAGAATTATCTAGGTATTTAAAGTGAGATAGCGTTAAGTTTAGTTTTTGCTGCAACAACTATAATAGATATTGGAAATGACTGGTGGGAGACAGGTGCGTGGTATTAGAACCTTACACTCGAGTCTAAATATAATCAGTTTTTCTCTGTAGCTAAAAGTCCTAACTGGGAATAAGCCATGTAAGGTATTTAGTACAAGATGTAACTATAAACTACTAAGCACACAAACTTTACCATGGATAGAAATCATGCTTTAGGAATCCTTGTTTTGAGACATTATATTTTGTTAATGTATTTAGCATTTTAACAAATTAGATTAGTTCAATTAGTCAGTTTCTTCAGTTAGAGAACATTGGGGTGCCTGTCAATTATAATGTAAAAATTGAGCTTCAAGGTAAGAGAGAAAAGTTACTTCACTTTTCTCTAATCAAAATCCCAACTGGAATGGAGCTTTTATCAATAGCAAATTCCTAATTCATTATCTGAAAAATCTTTAGCATCTACTAAATTTTATAATTTTAAAGATTGCATTAATTTTATAATCAGACAAATAAAAAATTTATAGCTTTTTTTCTTATAAATTTTAAGACAAATTTCTAAAAATGTTTTTAAAACTTTACTAGTAATATTTCCACAAGGGGAGGAACAGCCTTCACCAGTACAAATAGACCAATTTCCCTATGTTACACCTTGCACTCCTTAAGACAAGAAGCTGATTCCACATTGAAATTGGTGTTTGGAGACAGTAAGCAGGTGAACAAATAGCAGAGCTGTATCAAGATTGCAGAGCCAGGTCCTCCAGGCTATTTCCCAGGTACTATTTCATAATACCTTGCCTTCTCTACGTGTACACCTCACAGTCATGCTACAAGCATTGCGTCAATAGCATGCCTGGTATTAACCACTGTTATATGGAAAAAACTATCAATATCATTAGTTTACATTCTTTTTACAGAGCATTAGTGTTTTCATCTCTAGTTCCCAGAGGGTTTTTTTTTTTTTATTCAGAAAAAAAAAATGCTTGGAAAATATCACTGACAGTATTTTTACCCTGGTGAAATTGCTAAAAGGCATTATTTGCTGATTTACTCTTTCTTAATTGAATAGCACTAATAAGCCCAGCAGCTGCCCCTCCTCAACCTCTTGTTTTGTGTCAGAAAGTTAAAGGACCTGCCCTTGACGCTTTAGCATTTAACAGTCAGGAGAGACTGCTCCATCCAGCATCCCCTGAGTCACTAGACCAGAACAAATTCAGTCCGTTCAATCATGTGGCATCAGGCAGCTCTGGAAATGCAATTTGTTGTGAAATTTGTTTTTGCATTTGCGATTAGAAGCCAAGTGTTGGCTCTTCTGCACCTCTCCACTGGCTCACATCAAGGCAAAGGCCGGCTGCCCGCATCGTAGCTTGGATCACTCAAGGAATTCAAACAGATGTGATTTTGACAGCTGAATTGGGCCTGATGTCCATCAACTATACAGGATACCTCACCCTTCTGAGCTGTCAGGGGCAGGCAATGATCCACCAGTTTGGTAATGAGAGTTGTCTCATGGCTGCCACTTTTCTGGGTGTCAGAGGGCAGGAGTCATATATTAGAAACATGTGTTCTTCTATTGTTCTGAAAAATTTTGCAAACTGAGAAACAAAAAATAATGTCTGTGGTCTAGGGAAGCGAGTGGGCTCTCAGTACATCTATTCAAATAGCAAGCTAAACAAAGACTAAGCTTTATTGCAAACAAAGGAAAGGAGACCCCTTGGACCTGTTGCCTGTTTCCTGGTGCTTTATTTTATGTGTATTTTCACATAGCGGTTTGCAGTGAATGGAAGAGCCATCATCTCTTCTTAGTGTATCTCGCTTAGCGCTTCACTTTCATCTTCTTGTCTGTAGAATCACTACTCAGAAACGCTGGGGACACTCTATTTGATGTGAGATGTGCTTCTAGCATGATATGTCAGTGTATTTGAATACAAAGGCACTCAAATATATACCTTTGTGACATGCTTATAAAAGCAACCGAACCCCTAATCATGTGGACCTGATCAACTGTGGCTTCTCACAAAAAAGAGAAAAGAGACTGGGGCATTTGGTTTTCCTGTTTGATTTGAAAAGATGTCTAATATAATTAAAATGCCGTGCATTTAATGTAGCAGAGAATTATTTCACTTACACAGAACTGCTCATATGATTTCACTCAGTATAGTAGTTTCTTAAACCACCGTGACAGAACCAATGTTCCAACTTTATCAGCACATTTGGAGACTTCCTGTCTTACTTCATCATTTATTAATTAATATAAGAGTTAATTTTTCATCAGCATTTTACTCTTTCAGAACCTTAAAGGATGGATCATATCCATATAAATGAGTGCCATGGACGCTACAGATGAAATAACTATACCTCACTCACATCTAATTCCAAACCCTCTGTTACTTGCCCATACTGCAAAGGTGAGACTACCAAATGACAACTGTAAAAATGTGCCATTCATCAACTCTTTACAATGAAATTATCTGGCGCCCAGTCATTTATCTGCATCATTTCTTCAGCTGGCCATGAGGTCATGTTCATTAACTCCCTGGCAGTTAGCCATGTGAGCAAAATATTTCCTTCTCAATATGCCAAATTCCTTGCTCCATTTATTTATTTGTTTGTTTGTTTATTTATTTGTTTTACATTTCTTTCCCAGCTTCCTATTGATTGGAAACGTGAGCTATTTTTAAATGGAATAAGCAAGCAGTTAAACAAGTTAATTCACTTTGTTGCTCAATTGATTCAACCCAAGTACTTCTGCAGGGAAATACATCAATAATGTTAAAATCATAAATTGTAAATAGATAGACTAAACCATGAGGGGAAAACAATAAGAATGTGTAGAGAGTGGCAAGAAGAAACAACAGTTAGCTTCAAGAGACTGTTCAAATCCATGGGGAAATCACAGCAAGGCCTGGGGTAGCCAGGGCATTTGACTTGTGTTAATGATGCCACAAATATTTTCCCAATAGTTGGAATAAATCTATGACAGCTAGTAGGTTCACATTATTTACTATTACAAACATTCCAGTGGGTGTTTTTCTTTTCGCATTATGACATTCACTAATGAAGAAATATTATTATGCTAGGAGCATGCCTTCCCCTCTTGATGGAGGTTATTGTCAATTTTAGTGCAAAGCAATAAAGAAGTTACCTTGTTTCTGGCCTAAGTCTAACTTTGCTGCTGTTACTACTATTTAAAATATCAGAATTTTGACTACTATATTCAAGAAGAAAACATGTTTGCTTCTAAAACATTGTAGCTCACTAACTTAGGCAGGTACTGAAAAGTAGACATAAACTAGACAGAGCTGTTCAGCCTGTGTGTTGACTATAGTGAAATACCCCTATAACTGGGGAGGAGATATTGAATCTGCCTTCAAGAAGAGCTCTCAAACTTCCAGACACAGAAGTTCGTATCTGCTGTGGCAGGTTTGTTTTTCACTGCATTGACCAAATATTTGACAAGAAGCATCTAACAAAAGCTGTTTGGGTTGAGATTGAGGATATACAATCCATGATGGCAGGAAAGATTTGGTGGAAGATGACTCCATATTGGCTCAAGCTGCTAGGACTCCTTAGTTTATCAAATCTTTGTTGAAAAGGAAGCAGTGAAGAGAGCAGAATTGAGATCAGATTGTAAAACATCAAACCTTGCCGAAGGTGACATAATTCATCCAGATAGATTCTGTCCCTAAAGGTTCCTCTGCCTTTCAGAATGGCATCCAGAGCTGGGAACCAAGAACTCAAACAAATGTGCTACTGGGGACTTTCACATGCTGTCAGTAATACATACCTAGGAGAACAGTGAGGACCAACCAAGATAATTCATCTAATACAACAAACAGCTTTTAATGAAACAGTATATAATTTTGGTTATTGTTTGTATACAAAATATGATATGTCAAGTTAAGAATGAGATTTCTAAAATTTGTTGGTGCCTGGAAAATGTTTGTGCCTTGATAGAGGGACAAATTTTAGACACTAACGGTTTAAATCTGTGGTGATGGCGGTAATAGAGATAATGAGGTTATAGATGATTGTGTGTGTGTGTGCGTGAGTGAGTGTGTGTGTGTGTGTGTGTGTGCAAGAAGAGGAGGAAAGGAAAGAGTTGGAAGAGAAGTAATCCATCAGCCATTAAAGGTGATTCTTAAACATGTAAAATGCAGCAGACAATCTTAAAAGTCTTCTGGATACATGTGTTAATATATACTAACATATATATTCTAACAAAGAAACATAGAATATAATGCTTTCTCATATTCATTTTAAAGAAGAGGAAACTAAACATTTAAAAACACTAGGTGGTATGATGGAATCTCAGAGGTAATGAGCTACAGGTCAGGTTTAAGCTGACATGGGTAACTATGTGGGTGATATAAGAGTGTCCAAAAATGCCACTCTAAATTCACTGAAGCACAAACACTCCTTTGTGTGTTTCTTAACTCCCAGCACTCACAGGAACACAGACACAATTGTGTGTACTCTTTCATTGTGTACTTTCCATGCAGTGATAGACAGCTGTTCTATCTTCATTAACCCTGAAGCTATGCTTGTTATTTTACTACTCGAGAAAATTGGAAAAAAAAAGTAAAAAAGAAATCTGAAATAAATAAGAATAAGAAGTAAGAAAATAGATCTTATCAAAATCAGGAAAGCTTCTGTTCTGTTAGAAAAGAAAGAGAAACAAAAGCAAGTCTGGTACATATTTATTCATCTTACTGTCTTAAAACTGAAAATCAAGTTATATTCATATAAAATATGATTCCGATTATGGTTGTCCTTTCCACATCTCTTCCCAAATCCTCCCAAACTTGCTCCCTTTCCCACTCCCCATCTTCTTTTTCTCTCTCTTAAGCAAACATGCTAATAAAACAGATGCTCCCTCAAAAATAAAAAAAAGAAAGAAGAAAGAAGAAAAACATATGAGAAAGCAAATAAACAGAAAAAGGAAACAAAGAAAGAGCCTGAGAAATACATGAACACACACAAACACCATAAAATAAACATTATACAACACAAAATCAGGTATCATAATATAGGAGCAGAAGACCAATATCGTAATGATGTAGTGATGTATACCTTTACCATTCCCATGGCCCCAGGGTGCTTGTGATGCTTACTAATGCGACTATGGCCATTGCTCACGTGGCTCTGAAGTTTCAGGGTCTTCCTCATTTTTGATCACAGGGCAGTGGCAGAAAGGAAACAGGGTGAAAATATTTTTGATAATGACAAATAAATGAAAGAACAAGATTCTTAAGAAAAAAAAATGAGGCGTACTGAGAAATAAAACATCGGAGAAAGCATGATTCTCACTTTATCTGAGGTTCGAATTCACCTCAGCTTACGGAATTTAAACATTTTTCTAATTCCCAAGAAGCATATGTGTACTGTTAGCAGACAGTTTTCCAAAACACCAAAGGATGAGGTTCGAACTCCCATTTCCAGAATACCTTCTCTTTTAAATTAGTGTTTGTTTATTTTCTTGGAGTTTCTATTACTGTGATAAAACCCCATGACCAAAAAGGGGGAAAAAGATTTATTTTGCTTATACTTCTCCCATGAAAGGAAGTGAAGGCAAGAACCTGGAGGCAGGAACTTGTATAGAAGCCTGCTGCTCACTGGCTGCTCCATCTGTTTTGCTCAGCCTACTTTCTTATAAACTCTGGAACCACAAGTCTAGTGGTGGAATCCACAATAGTGAGTTGGGTCCTCTTACATCAATCAAGAAAATGCACCAGAGCCTAGTGCACAGGTCAGTCTCATGGAGATATTCTCCTAGTTGAGGTTCTGCTTGTTTTCAAGTTAACATAAATATAGGCATCATATTTATTTATTTATCTTTTTATTATTTCATTCATGCTTTGATATGGATCTGCATGTATATCTGTGAAGCACGTGCATGAATAGTGTGTGCAAAGTCAGAAGAGGGCATTGGATCACCTGAAATCAGAGTTATATGCAGTTGCTAGTCACCATATGAATGCCACAATTGAAACCCAGGTAATCAGGAAGAGCAACAAGTGTTCTTAACCACTAAACCATCTCTCTCTCTCTCCTGTCCCTCCAAATTGCTTTTTCAAGATATAGAAATAATTTGTCTCTCTTGAGCAAAGATCAGTCTTGTTTACTTTCTGGCACAATAATAAAATACCTTCCTCTGGGGCAGTCAGTAGGTCTGTGTTTTCTAAACTGAGGAAGCAAATCACCTGCCTGGCCAACTTCCATGCAACACAGGATTTTGTGGTTAGGAAAAAACACTGCAAATACCCTGAAGCTCCCCTGTGTGTCCTGTTGGGCACAAAGCTCTATTTGTATAATCCAAGAATCATCTGTGTTCTCTTACAATCCATAGAGGCAGCTAGAGGAATTGAATATACTAGTGGAGTAAACATTCAAACATGACTTGTATGTAACTTTAGGTATTGGTGTTCTTAAACAAAAGTTAACCAAACTGTGGACTGAATCCTCTCTAAAGACATTGTGGGCTTTAAGGAGGATCAACACATATATACCCTGTTTCCACTGAAGGCCTTTAATATTTTCAAAAAGATTTTTATACCATACCACTTGCTGCTTAAATATCTCTGTAACTATCTCTATAATGAAAGAAAGAAATCACCAGGCTATCGTCAGCATACCAAATCTTAACTACTAATAGCTATCTTATGCAATAAGATGAACAACCTGATCTCAGATTTAAAACTGTCTCACAAACATCTTTAAAAGCAACACAAAACAAAACAAACTTATTTGAATATTTTATCTGTAGGTATGTGTGTGCACAACTTGCATGCCTGGTTAGAGGTTAGCTGGCAGCTTTGGATCCTCTGAAATTTGATTGTGAGCCACACTGGGATTGCTATAAACCAAACTGATGCCCTGCCTAAGAGCAACAATTGTGCTTATTTGCTGAGTTCTCATTGTAGACCACAAAATATCTTTTTGAAAATATAACTCTCTGAATCCAGATGAAGTGAAAGCATATTGAATGATGTTGCTCTCTCCCAAACTCTTGTACCTGCCTTATGGATTTTACTTTTAATTCCTTGTTATTTATTTGTTGGAGAACTACAGATGTTTGCCCGCAGTCTGCACTCTGTTGGCTGCTTTCTAGCTGCATCAATGAAAACAGATTTCAGTTCTCTGTGTTCTCTGTGACTGGCTGGGAACAGAAGCTAACTCGAACTCATCCCTTTCTATTTTATGCAAAGTCCATCTTAAGTGCACCATACTTACATTGTAATTTTTTGTGAGTGTCTAATTTTATTCAGGTCCATTATTTCAAGATCCATTGGTCCATCTGTCTACAAAATAAAATTATGATTTTGCCATCTTATCTTCATTTATCACCAGTAAAACTTTAATGTAGAGAAACGTTCCCTCAAAAGAAATTGTTACATGTAAGAAAGCTGAAATAAATGCTGATGTGCTCCTCTGTTTTCGCATATTCAGAAAATTGTAGGGGGTTTTATTCTAATTTAGTATTGTTTTATAGAGTATTTCCTTATTTCTGCAAAAAGTATGCAGTTAGTGAGCACAGCGAGCAGATTATTCTGTATTATCTTTAAGACTTTAAATGGAAAAACAAATTTGATTTTTTACATTATATCCTGTATACATGCTTACAAAGTTTACCTTAGATTTTTGAAAGAAGTGAATACATATCAGGTCACAACTCTCTTTCTTAAATAAATAATTGCATATGCTGTGTTTGTCTCTTCAGTTATTTACTAAAAACTACACCAGAAATCATCTCATAGAACTCACTAGATATATTCCTTGTTCCACATGTTTCTCTGTCTTGTAATCTGGATGTACCATAATTATTTTATCACTATCTATTGGTTGACAGTTAAGTCACCATGATTCTTTTTTTTTAAACAAAAACCATCCATGACCGGAATTGTGTGCATATCCTTAAGGTTATGTTTGGTGAAGTGTTTTCATGTTTTTCAGGACTAGAGGTTGTTTGCTGGTTAATTTGGACTGTTTGCTTCTTTCTCTGTGTTTGACATTATATTTTTGAGATTATTTTCTGGAATTGGATCTTCTGACTTCCAAAGAGAAAGTGCTTACTGAGTTGTGATGTAATCTATCACGTGACCAACAGTTCAAGATTACTCTGTGTGCATGTTCATTTGTACGTGTGTGTGTGTGCGCGCGCGTGAACGAGCGCTGTGTTGGTCACATGACAATATGTCATTAAGATGATACTTTTCTTCCACTTTGTTGACACAGGCTCTCTTGTTGCTTCTGCTAACTTCCAGCTGACTTGCTTGTCTGCCTCCCATCTCACTACTTTAGTGGTGGGATTAGAGATGAACTGACCACTTCATCTGGCTTTGAAAATGTATTTACTAGGAGCAACCTGAGTTGGTTGTCCAGTATGCACCCCATGCACACTTAGGCTTTTCTCTGCTGTGCCACCTCAGCAGCTGCAACCAACTGTTTACAAGAGTATGTTTCACGACAAAACTGTTTTGTAAAACTCCATTAACACTGAGATTTTTGTCAGTCTAATAGGTTGAGTTTCTATTTTTATTACTAAGGTTTATTATTTTAGTGTAAAAGGGTGATTTGCAATATTGTGTTTTGCAAACTGCTTATCTCTCTAGCCCAGGTTATCATAAAGTGAATGACTTTTTATATTATTCTTGGAAGTTCACTACACTTTACAGAAACAATCTAGTTATGAGCAAACATAAGTTCCTGTCACTGACCCTGAGCTCTGCATATAGTTCACAACTATTATTTTCAAGTCTCCACTTCATGTCTCCATGCTTTTTTCTTAGTATTTAAATTTCAAAAAGTTCCAAATGGAGCAACTAAGCTCTTCCAGTGTGATAAAAAGAACTTCTATCTTTTAAGATCTTCATCATTCAAAGCTTGTTATACACTTATTGTGTCAGTATTCCTGTTGTTTCAGCTTCAAAATATACACAAAAGCCTCCTTCTGTTATAATCTATTACCCCAACTCTGACCTAGGTGATTGTTCTGGATTCCTAGAGGAACACTACTGCACTCTCCGAGGTCTCATCTCTCTATAGATTTCATATGATATAGTCAATGTGTGCCTTAAACATGTTAGTCCACATTGTAAGCCCTCTGAACCTGTCATGTAGCAGGCACTTTACTTTATTGACAGAAGAGAATGACTAAACAATTGATGAATACACATTATACATAGCATGGATTATGAATTTGTCAAGTACAACAAACAGAAATATGTGTAAACTACATGAGGATAAAAAAAACCAGTGACACAGAAATATATTAAATAAAATATATTTGGTTAGGAAAACTTTGGTATATATCAAAAATATACCAATATTTTATATATATATATATATATTAAAATGAGGATTTATGTTAAATAACTACTTGCTTTGTTGGTTTTTATAGAGCTATACTTTATGAAGAATATACATTTTTAAATTATTTCATGGATTATATGGTCTATTTTTGAATGATGAAGAGAAAGATGATTTTAGAACAATTATATTTAAATCCTGAAGAAACCATTCTTGTACTGGAATTAGTTACATGTTATTGTGATCCCTCAAATTAATAATTGGAAATGGAAGACAGTACAAATATAGTTCCATGTATGCCAGTGAAGTAGCTGGCTTATAGTATCACCGGTATTGTGTGAATTCATGGAGGGCACTTGTCTGTGTTGTTTGATTTAGATATATTTACTCAGTACTTCTTCATGATTACAAAACTTGTCTGCAACTTATTTGGAATCAACAAATATTCTTTCTGCCTGCTGTTTCTTAGTTGAAAATTTTGAATTTACCTCAAGAAGACATTCTTTTTCCTTTAATAAGTGATTAATAACTTTACAGGCTCTAATTTACTGTAAGCAAAGCATCATATTAGTGAAGTGCTTAATATGAGTTATTAAGTTTCCATTAGACTAAATTACCACCCCTAGAGACCTGAAAAGCTACTTTACAATAATTTGCATATCCAGTGCCTACATATGTCACCTTTTTAAAAGTGCCACAGACACATGTGTGTGTACACAATTCTACAAAAAAAGTTCTCCTATGAGAGCTTAAATTCCAAACTCTGTATGTTGTTTTCAGTTGTAATAAGTTAAAATGATTTCCAGACAGCCCATGTCAAAATCCATTTTCAATACACTACACTAGAGCAAAATCCATATTAATTTTCTAATTGCATTTAACAAGATCATCAATTTTCTACAAGCATTAATTAATTGGTTTAATATTAGAAAGCCTACAGAATGTAAATTTTTCTGACCCCTATAAACACAGAACCAGAAGTAACATAGGGTTTACTTCCTCTAGCTTAAAGCAAGAAAGCTGGCAATACTGTCTAAGAAAATTGACATTGAAAGCATAGTAATGAGTAGAGTCTGAAGGGGTTTTTTGGGGGGGTTGTTTGTTTGTTTGTTTGTTTTACTTATGGATGAGGCTTTGCCCAAATACAATGATCTTTTGAGGGTAGAACCTAGGTCCTTGACCATGCAAGATGAATAGTCTGCCATTGAACTAAGTCTCTAGCTGATTTTGTCTTCTAATACTAGAACAATGTCATTGATTGATTAATGAACATGGTTTCTTATGATCATTGAAAAAATTCTGGGAAGTGGAGACATTCCCAATAGTTATATTAAGAGGTAAATTTGCACTAAAATGTGGTTACTAAAAGCACTGGGCTATTAATTAATGAAACAACCCTGTGCATATTTCCTAACCACATATCTGCAAAGCAGATTTATCAACTCAATTTCTCAAGGCTAACAAGGGTATCAGGCTGGATTAGAAGTCAGAAGTCTCTCTATTCCTCAACACACATGATTAACACACATCTGTTCCCTAGTGCACAGCATTAATTTTAGAAGTAATGCTGCAGTATTAATCTGTGTTGACCCAGAAAGGCACTGGATAACACAGGGCAAAATTCTGTGTTCCCAATTCACTGTGATTTCAAACCTGAAACATATAATCCATGTCTTCACCCAAACTATGAGGAATAAAAATATAGGGAGTCGGAAAGCCAGGTCATCTGACTCACTTTCCCTTCCCATACCTCTTATTCTGTACTTTAAAATTAATTTTTCTAAATCATGCTTCTCAAATAGTCAATTTGCTATGCAAACTTTTAGTGTTTCTAAAACCTTCTTCAATTTAACATACGGATTGGTTGAACCCAGCAGAAAATACAAAAACGAAGGAAGGAAGGAAGGAAATTAAAATAATCGGTAATCCAGTTTAGGTTAGCTTAAGAGGAAGCATGACTGGCTCAAATGAAGATAATGAATGAAGAGAAATGTTTAGAATCTAAAAAGCAGTTGTGAGTCCTTTCAGCATTCAGCAAACACGTAATCAAGGCCAAAACTGCAGGAGTGGAATAGAATACAAACAAAATTTAAGTGATACTTAAGAGAGAGGTTCCAAGTTTTCTAATGTAAGTGAATTGATAGCATTGAATGCTGAGAGTCCTGGGCATGTGTCACAAAGCACAGCGGAAAGAGCTCAGACCTTGGAACATCAGGTTGTAAGCTAGTAACAAAAACACACATACCAGCATATGCCACCCATGTGACCTTGAACTGAGTTACCAGTTCAAAGAGAAAATTTACACCTAAATATTTTATAATAATTAGGAAGTTTAAGCATGATAAAGTACCCAATTGTACATATGAGGGGCTCAACTGCTGGTATGGTTTCTGTCTTTAAAGTGAAACGGGAAAAAAGCAACTGAGACAGACTAGAGGTGTAGAATTCAAAGAGAGATGAAGTTTGAGGATGTGAGGCTAACTGTTGATACTGGTGTTGATATATGGTTATTGTGTGACTTTTCCTGGCAAGAGCTGAATAAATACCTATTCTCTAATGAGAGACTCAAGAAACCATTGCACCAGTCCAGCACAGTGATCCAGCTAATG
Source organism: Grammomys surdaster (assembly GCF_004785775.1). Lineage (NCBI taxonomy): Eukaryota > Metazoa > Chordata > Mammalia > Rodentia > Muridae > Grammomys > Grammomys surdaster. The sequence continues at coordinate 2,560,043 of NW_021620542.1, forward strand.
AAATTATTTAAGGAAGAAAATAGGTAACTCAGAGGCACTTGCATACTGTAAAGCCCTGCCTCCCTCAAGTCTCTCCAGAAAATTGCTGCTGCTTTTATGGGGAGAGACCTTGAAATCTTCTGAGTTTCTGGAGTTTGGGGCACTTGTAGATTTTTTTCTTTCCTGAAGATTTGTGAAATCCATGTATTTCCTCCCTTCAGGAGGGGAATGTTTCAACTTGCAAAAGATAGCTATACAACAACAAAGTTTGAGGATGATCATACAGGAACAGAGGAAACATAGCTGAAAGTAAATAAATTTGCTGGAGGAAGTAAGATGAATTAGGAAGGGACCTTTATGGTTTGCAAACTAACCAAGTCTCAGCATAGCCCTGCCCATGCCTCTGCAGTAGGCTCTTCAGCTGAGCTGGTCAACTCTTTTAATATCTGTCATTTGCCAGGGCCTTCCCTTGGTAAGAGTATGTATCCTCTGTTTATGAGTGTTGCACTACAAGTTCATTTCAAGGCAGTTGGTAATGATGTTTCCCTCTATCAGTCCAGCTGGAGAAGATCGATCCTGTTGAAGTTAATACACAGTGAATTTCTATGGATTTCACACAGAAAGTTTTAACTAATCTACAGATAGTTTTATAAATTAGTAATAGATCTGACTGTAACTCACTACGCTGTGCTAAAGTAGAAGCATAAGAGAATGAAGCAACACTACCAATCCTCACTACTAATCTGAAAAATCTTTAAGACCTTCCAAACACAGCTCTCTCTCCAGATGTTAGAACCCTCTTCATTCAGGTCTTCCTTCCCTTAGAGTTTTCTGATCACACAGATGAAAACGAACAACCCTGTTACAGAAACTGTGATTGTCCCTTTTAGAGCATTCAGTATGCTGCTTCTTTCTGTCATTGGGTTTTCAGAGTCTAAAAACCTTCTGAGTTTGCATGTTCCACAATTACAATTTTAAGTTGCTATAGTTAATGCCCAAATAAGCATTTGGTAAATGTCATTTACCTGATATAATGACTATTTTGTGGTTATCACTTCAAAATCATCACTTTTTTAGATGATCACCTTGTATCAAATTAATAAGAATGCTTCTGAACGGTGTTTTATAATTAGCATGTCATTTTCACCTTTAAATGTATCATTAAGATTATGAGGAGTTACATTTTTATTAAAATATAATGTTAGTTATATTTAATGGTAATCAGTTTAAATATAACGTTAAAAATGATGTTAATTTTTTGAGATAGTGTCTCAGTCTATGTCTATAGCCCAGGCTAGACTCAATTTGTGGTCCTCATCCTCCTTTAGTCTCCCAAGTGCTAGGATTACAGATATGAATCTGTCATGTCATCTGATCATTTCATTCTTTGCTACATTCCAACTATATTTTAAACTATTTTAAAAGTAAGCATTTTAGATAGTTTTGAAACTTCTGTCTGATCATAATCCTATAGAAGTAACCAGTGATTTTTTTTTTAATTTCAGAGTCTACAAAACTATATTCCCCTCTTTGTTGGCTTATCCTATTGAAGACATATTAGACAGTGCTGCATTGTTAAGAACCCTGACAAAAATAGGCTTGTGATCAACAGGCATAATGTTGTTAAAACTTGCTGTACTTAACATCTGCCAAATATGTATAATCTAAACAATTTTCTCCATCTTGAGGAAACTAGGAATGGCCCTTCCACTGAAATGTAAACACAGAGCATATTTGTATTTTCTGTCTTCCTGTATCTTTCCCCTTAAGTCAATGCTGCATTGCATCTCAATGTAGTTATTTTTCAACATTTTTCCTCCTCCTCCTCCTCCTCCTCCTCCTCCTCCTCCTCCTCCTCCTCCTTTTCTAGCTCTTGAAATGTGTTGTAGAACTTGATCATGTTATGATTCCTACAAAATTATGAAGCATGTTTTTCTGAAGACGTCACTGTTTGCAGTCAAATAAGCCACTTTCTGTGATAAAAATTCTGTTTATTCAGAGACATCTTCTTTCTTTTCCATATGCCTAGATGACAGTCCCACTAGACTAACCTTTCAATGAGACTGAGTTTAGAACAATTTCAGACATTCATAGCACACATTGCTCTTCAAGTGAGAAGAGATTAGGCTTTTTCATAATAGCTTCTTTTAGATTTCCACAATAGAGAAGAAAACCAAATGGGGACATATAATCAATGTTGATTTTGTATACACTTTAATATTGTCTTTGCTTTGAGGGTTTTACAGTTTGGGTTAGAAGCATGAAGGAAGCATTTGATAATCCAGCCAGCATTTCATTCACTGTAAAAACTGTGGTGATTATCCTGGGACTTTATTGATACCTTTTAAATAATCCATGTTTAGTACATTTCAGCCAACCAGGTAACCTTCCATTAAGGTTTGCAATTGCTTTACCAGGTGCGATAATGGAAGAACTCATGACACAGCAACCACAAATGCTAAACTGAATTCCGATTATTATAGGCAAATTGCTTAATTGTCTGGGCCTTAGTTCCCTTATCTATAGAGTAAAAAGTTTGTAGCATTAAATAAGATTACATATATTAAATATTGATGCAGTGTTCTATAAACAAATCAAACCTACAAACAAAACTCATCTTCACTTCTGGATACTTAACCCCTACATGATCATAGAAAGAGCAGAAACTTATATAAATATATAGTGCAGAAGTATAATGAGATGCTACATAAAATGGATCATATGCATACAAGATTATGTGAGAGATATGTTTTACCTGATGTGATTAGAGTCTAGAAATCAGAGAGAAACTCCAGAATAGGAGGATTTGTGCTCATATTTTCTGTGCTGCCTCCCTTTATCCTCTTCTTCATATTTTATTTTTTTGCAAGGCTGACATCCTCATGGTCACGAGATAATTGAATGAAGAAAGAATTCAACTCATTTCTTTGCTCATGAACGGGGCATCAAAACTTCCCCTCTAGTAAAAGAAATTCTAAAACAAGCTTGTGGTCATGAGTTGGATCCTTAGAAGAACTTAAAAGTCACTTCAGTGGTGGACATCTGTAATACTAACATTGTATCATGAGACATTAAGCCAAGAGAGGAGACCTAGACAGATGTTTATGAGTCAGCTGACCTGGAGTAGGATGATGCCACAACCAAAACTGTTGTGATCCTGTTTCTCAACAACGGGGAAGTCCAGAATCAATTGCTATATGCAAGTCATGGCGTGCACACACATAGTTAATTTGGTAAGTGGTTAATTTGCCAAAATTGTCCCTCCACCATAGCTAATTAGACTATCACTAGAATACTAAGAAACTTGTATAGGTCAACTGACATTTTACAGTCAGAAATAAAGGCTCACTGACTTGCTAGAGAGCAGTACTAGGACACAGAAGGGCTGGAATCTAAATGTATGTTATATTGATCTTAAATGTAAGAATCATGACAAAGCCTTTCTTTTTGTTAACAGTATTTTAACATATGTTATATTTACAATTTTTACATAAATTACATTAGATTATTTTAATAAAATTAATTTTTGAACTTAAATTGATATTAAATTTATAATTTTCAAAAATTTGACTTATGTATTTTAAGTGCACTGTAACCTTTGCTTTGTAGATTTCTGGGCTTTTGATTTTTTTTAACCACTGTTACTAATCCAATTACTTTCACTTTTTGATCACAGTTCTATAGCTAGATATTTTACTACATTTAAATGGATGTGGATTTTTTTATTGTTGTTTGATCTGCCTTTGCATTCATTGCTTTACTTGATGCTTTGTAGCAGAGAAACACAGTGGTGAGCTTACACAAAACTCTGCATTACAGACTAGTAATCTTCAGGACAGGCAGCTAGCTGTATAACATACATATGTCAAAGATGGAAACCACTAGCTGTGTGCCATCACGGCCAATGAGGGCAAATACCTTAATAAATTCACTTCCAGTGAATGAATGGGTGTCATCAAAATATAATTTCATACTTCGAGCCAAAATGGGGTTGTTCCATGTCTTCTAAACTCAGTCTCAACCCCTACAGTGAGGGACAGATACAGATATGTTATGCCTTGCTTTAAGATTCAACTGAATTTTATGTACATTTCAAACTACTCCAGTTACAACCAAGCATCCTTGTTTTTTTTGTTCTTATGTAGAAGAATTATATTGTCTTCTTGTGCATTCTTTGTCAGCATTGACAGTTTTCCACATCTAAGCCTAATGGGTAATATTTATTGAGAACTTTGTAAATAATTAATCATCAATTACTGTCAGCTGCCATGGATGACAAATTATTTTGAAAACTACTTAAAGCTATAATTAATTTAAAAGTAAAAAACCTGGCCCTATGATCAAAGTAGATCTCTGTATTGAAACGTTATACATACCTGAAGATATACCATATGCAGTTGTTTCAGGGGCAGAACAGACCTGTTTCATTAATGAGAGGCACTGAATGTGGATTCCATAGTTCAGGGGACCCAAAGATACCTCTCTAGGTCCTTTCTGTTTGAGAGCTTGAGGCCACATTAAAACTACCTTTATTTATTTTGCTATTTGTATAGTGTGATTCCACACAAAACCACCAAAACAACACTGGACAAGCATTCTGTCACTCAGCTTTATCTTCAGTCCTAGAAATTACAAATCAGATCATTAAAAACTATTCATGGAGAAGAAATTTACTGAGATTCTCAGGAGTGATGATTCAGAGGAACAGAAAATTAAAATAATATGTGTCCACTTTCCATGTGTCTGCTATAAAACTTTGTCTATCCCAATAGATTTTTACACTCTAATTGGTTTTTTGTTAAGTAATAAGCAAAAGAAAGACTAAAGAAAAAGGTTAAAACTATTTAACAGAGTGCCACAAAACTGCCCATATGAAATCTAAATTCATATGAAAATCTGAATGGACAGTTAGGGGAGAGAGATTACCAAAATTTATACTTTATATTTGTGCTAAATTCAAGTTAAATTGTCAACCCAGTTAATTGCTTTTGTGTGAACATAGGGTAAAATATCCCAAAAGGAACTATGGTAAGTGGAAGAAACACAAACCCAGGGAACTAAATGAGCTGAAAACAATAAGCAAATTCAACTAATGTTAGACTAAAATGTGAATTAATATATATATATATTCGCTTGTCAAAATCAAAATTTGCTCAAAAAAGTCTCATTTTTTCCACTGAAAAGACCTAAATGGAGCTATTTATTTCTATTTCGTTCTCCTAAAGCCTAAAACTATGCTAATATAAGTCTGTGCATGTCCATGATAATTTTATGCTATAGTAATAAACTATTTCTTTCTCTAAAGCAGTGGGTGTAAACCTTACTAATCCTGTAAGCCTTTAATGTAGTTTCTCATGTTGTGGTGACCCCAAATCAAAAAAAATTATTCGTATTTCAAAACAGTAATTTTGCTACAGTTATTAATTGTAATATAAATATATGACATGTCAGATATGTGATACTTCCTTTTGGGGGAAATAACTTACAGGGTGGGACCAATGCTAAAGTTTGCCACAGAGAAATAAAGTAAACCCTATGAGAGTGTTAGCATGGGGGAATTCATACATCCTCAGCAAACCATGGCATATCTAAATATCTGACATGGGGAAAAAGTGGTGACAGAAAACAGAAGCCAGAGTGAAAATAAAAGTTAATTCACCAAAGATGACAATGAATTACATGCAGTGACAATAGATACAACACAGAGTTGGGTGCCAAAATACACCAATCATGTAGGAATCTTACAAGTTGAAACACTATAGAAGACAAAAAAAAAAAGTAAAATACAGGGTATCAGGATGTAATACTACAGTGGTATAGGACAAAACATTACAGTAGGAACCACTGGCCCTTCCCTTGGAGGAAGAATGTCTGAGTGAAGCAGAAATGCAAATTAGAATATATAGAGATGCTCAACCTTTGAGAGCATCTGCTGCTCTTCCAGAGGACCCAGGTCTCATAAGGTAGCTCAAAAACATCCATAAGTCCAGTTCTAGGGGATCTGATGTCTTCTTCTGGTCTCTAAGGACAGCAACCAAGCACCTGTTGTACAGATATATATATGCACACAAAACAAAACAAAATTAATTTTATAAAATAGATAATCTCTGAATGAAAAGTAAAGTGTAATATGTTAGAAAAGAACTGTAGTCATTCACACATGCTAAGATGGGCTATATTATATCATCTTTCATTGTTACAATGCCCCCTTTAAAATATAATCTACTTTCTGATGTAATTATGAAATGATTTTTATTTTGTATACACACATAGAACTAAAAAAAGTCAGTCTGTTCGTATGTTGAGGTTCCTTTAAATTCTTTATATTCAGCATGAAATGACAAAACCTTGCTACAAGGATCAGGTTAGTGGGTATGAGGCCACATGGAAACAGCTGCTTGGGTCTTAGATATCTCAACTTTCTTTTCGGTTTCTCTGATTGAGACACATACAATTCAAAGTAAGAGAGCGTGGGGATGTAGCTCATGGCATCTATCATGCTCAAAACCCTGGGTCCAATACACCACACATATCTGGATGTACATGCACATTATGGAGCTAAGAAAACCACAAAGATAAACAGCAAATATTTACCTTGCACATGCATTTTATGACATAAAATATTAGAAATAATTTATGCTTTTAATGTCATTTAAATAACACTCCTGTAGCAGTAGTATTTTATTAGATATTACTACAGGGGAAAAGAGGCCTCAGAAAAAGTTCCCTTTGTAAAATTGCATACTTTATAAAAGCTCATGAAGAGATAAGTCTGCATCTTTTGACTTGTAATTAAATACCATTGATTGTTACCTAGAAACAAAAATCAGGATAATTTTCCCACTGGCGATCCAGACATTCTAAAACTTTCAGAGTAACACAATTAGTAATCTCTAGATTAGTATTCATCCTAGAGTGGTATTTAATAAACTATATAAGAGGAGGATACAGCAATTGGTGGATGAAATAATTTTGCATATAACCTAGGTCATGGCAAGTCGAAGTGAATATACTGACCCAAGAAGTAAGCATAAACCTTAAATACTGGTAAAAATTCATATCTTAAATCACTCAATTATTTGTATAACAAACTTCAAACATATGTCCTTAATGGTAGGTCTTGAAGGTTTTCAAGTGGAATCATTGAAATTCAGATATGTGAAGTCCATACATAAAATCATAGAGACAAATATGAGCTAGAATTTTGGCCTTGACTACTTTCATTCCAGTGGATCATCATTCAAATTGTTTGGGCTTTGTTACATCTCTACTTCCAAAAATGTCAAATGATAACAGCGAAGTCTAGAGTGTTCAGAATGGTTCTTCTTCTATCTCTAAACATTGACATTCTGAGTTGTTCGTAATAAGTCATGGTTAAACTATGCGCACTCCTTTCTCTTTCTCCAACTCCTCTCCACTCCTTCGCTACCCAACAGGCTCTCTCTCTCTCTCTCTCTCTCTCTCTCTCTCTCTCTCTCTCTCTCTCTCTCTC